>NC_083483.1:2750455-3050455 GCF_030014155.1 Tachysurus vachellii | reverse complement strand
CACTACGGACAATTTTCCAGAGATGCTAATCAACCTACCATGCATGTCTTTGGACCGGGGGAGGAAACCGGAGTACCCGGAGGAAACCCCCGAGGCACAGGGAGAACATGCAAACTCCACACACACAAGGCGGAGGCGGGATATAACCAGGATATAACCAGATTATTGTACAAAGGTGTGTAAACCTTTTATAGCCATTGTACACTTGGATGTAGTGCACAGATTAGTCCAATCAACAGTACAACTGATTGTAGTTTCAATTAAATGTGAATTAATTACAAAAAACAGCAACGTTCATCAATGATCAGTAGCTGATTTTGTTTTAACCTTTCCGTAAAATCCTTATTTAATATATAGAACATAACAGGAAGCATCCTGTATAAACACCTCACAGTATAAAGCTGGTATTTGTGCTATAAAGCTCTGTGATCAATATCTCAACTAAAAACTCATCAAGAAAAGCCAGTGATGGTCTATAAAGTCCCTAACAGTATGAAGAGACTTAAGAGCTGCTAAATCCTAGTGCCGAGCCCGTCTCTAAAGTGAACTTGGGAAGCTGGAATCCATCCATCAAAAAGGAAATAACACTTTCTTATCAACTGATCCTGAACCTTAACCCACCTTAACCTGAAGCAGCTTTATAGTGTAGATAGTGTAGATCTTTTTGTTGCCTTTATGTGAAAAACACATTAATAACAAAACACGAGCTTGATCTGAAACGGTTAGTCATTACTTTTAGTTATATGTGTATTTGCATTCCATAAACGGTGTATTTTAACAGAGATGCCAATAGTCTTTCTAATACACTGTGCTAGAGTATGTAAGTAATATCAGCAGCTACAGTACAGCAGGCATAAATTTAGCTATTGATTTGTGCACAAGTTAACATGAAAGTGAGCAGTTTAGAAGTGTGTGTGTGTGTGTGTGTGTGGTGTGTGTGTGCATTAAACACAACTGCTGGAAAAGCAAGAAAAACAGCCACTGTCATTAAAAAGTATCAGGGAATGTGTTTTTTCTGGTGTAGACATTCGTGACTGTTTGATTCTCTGGGATATGAGGATACTGGAGACAGACTTGGGATAAACTCTTATCGACCCTAGCGCTTTCTACTTCAGTGATGGCGCTTTAAGCGCACACACACACACACACACACACCCACACACAGTGCTCCTTCGATATGTGTTTGTCTGTCCCCTCCTTATCCCTCCGCCACCATTAACCAAAACACAGAACATTCATTAGCAGCATTTCCCGCAGGTGTGTAATCCTTAACACTCACCATACACAAACCACCCGGTTTCCTCTGCTTCCATGCCAACCAAACAGTACAGTGTAGCATGTAATAATCTGGGCTTATAATAAATTCATTCGACTCTTTACACCTTCGCTTTCATGTAAGAGTGCTGCATGAATATGCAAATTAGAAGTGCTCCCATATCTGTAGTCTGGAGGTGTATTGACATATTGTCAGTAATGAATTTAACTCTAGTGAAAATGCACCATGACAACCAAAATGTATTCATCATTATCTCTAGCTTAGCAGTCGCTGTTAAACAACAACAGGGGTGTTGGATGGTGTATGAAGCTCAGAATTATCTGCTGCTCTAGGGGTCATGCAAGAAGCTCAAGAGACTCTTTGTCTTATAAAGAAAAATAACGAGAAGACTTAATGAGTACTATTTACTTTAACCCTTGGAGTGTAGGCTACCTATTTCAATAGGGACACTCTGTGGATTGCATAACTGCTTTTAACACTCTAGACCTTTCATGTGGAAACTAACCTGAAGGTTCTTTTAATCCACCAAAGCTGTTTAATAATCTCTATCTTGGTCACGGGCAGTTTTAGACCTTTTTTAGGGTGGCTTCAGCCCCCTGTCTGTGATCTCAGCCACACTAAAACTAAAAGTATAATTTTTACTTTCAAAAATAAACAATAAAAATTACGTTAAAATGCAGGACGTGTCGTCGATGGGAAAGAAAATTATTTATCAGTTTGATCCAAGAGCGAATTTTTTTTACTTTGCATTTACGCGCGTGCGTTGTAGTCTTTCAAAAGTGCGTCATCAGCTGTCAGCTTTATTAGAACGGAGAAGCACAAGCACGTGCACGTCAGTCAGAGCTGAAGGCGTTTATCTATAATGTTAATCGTCGGAAAGCCGCAAAGACGGCAACCAAAAGCTACTCTTATTACCAGAGTTGTAGCACAAACAAAATATTAATGCAAACAATCCATTCAATACTAAATAAAAATAACATTTATTGATTTGGTCTTTGTCTTGTGAATATTTTTTATTAATGACTGCATTCATTGGACACACTGTTTGTAGAGAATGCACACATACATGCACTGATCTGATTCAAGACTGGCATCATTACATCATGCATAAAATTTTGGTGTCCACTTTTGCCATTTTAAATAATACCATAACTTTTGGCTTACTATGTAGTCATATAATATATAATATAAAACTCTTCTTGTTTTAAATTCTCACTGAGGGATAAAACCCCCTAAAGATGAAACCCTAGAACCACCCCTGCTCTTGGTGGGTCTTCTCCAATATGCCATTCAACTGTTTGCAATGGCACCTGAAGGGAGATTTGTTTAAACCCTCCGAGTTCTTTAACATCACCCAATTGCTTCGTTCTATCCGCTGGCTTCCATTTAAAACGTTGATGCTTGTCTACAAAGCCAAAATCAGACCACCTCCCTGAAGGTGCTTCAAACTTTGCTCTGTGCCACACACTCTTTGAACCTCAGCTTATCTGGATCTCCCATCCATCAAGATTCAGGGAAGACAGACATCAAGTGCTCAGTCGTGGCACACGGGTGCTGGAATATATTTCCCCTGGCTGTCTGAAAAGCTGAGTCACTGTCTGTCTTCAAACAAAGTCTAAAGACCTTCCTCTTCACCAAGCACTACAATTAGCACTTAAACCCATCTGTAAGTATTCTGGGTATCCTGATTGGTATTCTTAGCATCAGTAAATTAACATTGGGAAATGTTTTTTGACTGCAAAGCATTTCTGTATGTTGCTCTGGTTAACGATTAAGATTGTTCGTCTGCTGTGAAATGAAAATAATCCAGTTTTCTGGATTACTGAAAACTGGATTCCAGTTTTTTGTTTGTTTGTTTGTTTGTTTGTTTTTTTCATTTCAAACTCCAATACAACCCACATTCGTTTATGGTCCAGTTCTTTGGAAATCCACTGTGTAATATTGCCATCAGCTAAAGAACCAGTGGTTCTGAGACGTGTGTACATCAAGAATAAGGTGAAGCAATAATATACAAGATAAAACAGTTCCATCTTGTTCTTGATGTACACATGTACCAAAACCATTGGTTAGATGATGGCAATATGTTTGAAAAAACCTCTAAGCCACCACTTGTCCAAAGAGACATTGCATTATGTCTTTTTGGACAAGCGGTGGCTCAGAAGTTGAGGATACCGAAAAAAAAAGGGTGGTTAAAATCTACACCATCTTTAAACTGCCCCAGTGGGATCAGGGAGAAACAATTTAATACTTGTATCAGCTAAAGAAACAAGGGAGAAACTGAAAATGTGTATAATTTATATATTTTAGGAATACTATGGTCTTGACATGGATGCTGTCTTTAATTATTCATTAATTATTTTATTTGAGTTGAAAGTAATCACCTGTGTCTCTGTAGTTATTATATATTATACGTCTGGAATAAATTTAATTGGAAATCCTGGTTGTTCTAACATAACACACACACACACACACACACACACACACACACACACACACACACACTCTGCGTCAGTCAATAGTCAGTTGAGCTGCTAAGACGGGGTAGTTAATCATCCATCACTGAGCCACCTGAAGATCCTCATTCAGATAAGACGACTTCTGCTCCTTCGGAACACGTCCAAATATGGACAACATGGGTGGAAGCTTTGAAAAATGAAGTACGCTTATCTGATCGTTACAATCAGACCCAAAATCTAAGACTGAGGTTATCACAAATGTTTTCTTCTACAGTCAGTGGCATTCTGATTGGCTGATCATGTAGGCATCAACATTAGCTATTAGCATGCAATCGTATTAAACCACATTTACAAAAAATGTGTTAGCATTAACTGCTGTTCCCTGTGAGACCGCATCTTACACATTAATAAAAGTTTATTCATTTTACATCTGTTTTCATCTCATGTCTCTTCTCTGGCCACGTTCACACTGCAGGTAAAAGTGGCCCAAATTTTTTTGGGGTCAAGTGACCAGGTCAGACTTCTTCAGGAGTAGTGTTAACACTCAAATCTAGCCCAGATCTGATTTTTTCAAATCAGATTCAGAACTCTTCCATATGTGGTCCTGAATCAGACCCAAATCTGATTTTTTCCAATGTGGCCGCAGTGTGAACAACCAAGGTGGATTTGATGCGACTTTTACGTCAATCTACATCGACATTCGTCACAATTATGCACCGGCGAGTACGCACACAAACGTGACTACGCCTACAAAATGGATCAAATAATCAAAAGTTGCCCTCGATATCCGAAAATTTTCAAAACACTGCGTCTCTGTGCTGCCGTTACACAAACATTTAGAAAGAAAAGCGAAAATGCTTACTTCCTCCATAACCTCGCCAACTTTAGCGCAACGGCGTGCTGCGTGTGACATCATTGTTATTGTTCGTTTGCGCATGCGGGTCAGTTCGAAACAGCAAACAGTTCACACTGGTATCTGATATAGGCCACATTTTAAAAGGTAATGTGAACAGCCAAACAAAAAAATCTGATCTGAGCAAAATATCCAAATTGAGCATTAAGACTTGCAGTGTGAACACGGCTTCTGACACACTAAAAGTTTTTTTAGTTAAGAGACTCAAAGAAAATAACAATAAACATTAGGGTGTTAACGGTGGGTTTAATTTAGCCCTATGTGTATGTGTGTGTGTGTGTGTGTGTGTGTGTGTGTGTGTGTGTGTGTGTGTGTACATTAACCTATGTTGCAGAACATCTCGTTACTTTTCTTTCCCTGATAGTTATGGATTAATTACACTGAAGATTTATGTAAACTTCGAACAATTCGAACAAACGAGCATCATTTGGCTGTTTCATCTCCTGAGACTTCAGAATTGTCCAAACAGACCTCTGATAATGTAAGTAATGCTAATCAGCTCATTATCATTAGCGATTACCTTCCATTCTTTATTAATCAAAGTTGCTTCGACTGTAATTAAATGAGCGAGGATACACCTCTTAATTAAAGGGCAAAACCTTAATTTAAATGGAGAACAAGCATTAGCTCAGGCTACTGAAAATTTTCTCATGTTAGCTAAAACACAGCAGTGACAGCAAGGCATGACACATATGTACTTGTTAACAATACAAACTACAAATAAATTAAAAAATAATAATTGTAATATATAATTATTAATATAATGTAATAATATTAAAATAGAATGCAAATTATGTGGATTAGCTTGTGTAACTGAACTGTCTTTTGTTTGGGTCTGAAATGCCCAGTTAAATGCAAACTACAATCAAAATGAAAAAAAAAATGTTTTAGCTGGTTGTTAGAAATTCAGACCAAAAATAATAATAATAATAATAATAATAATAATAATAATAATAATAATAATAATAATAATAATACTTCTCACAAGATAATTTAATTAGAAATTATTTCCTTAAAAATGCAATTGTGTAACCAGGAAGTTCTTTCTAGTTTTAACATGAAGTTTATTTCAGTTATCCACTGATCACTGATGTAGATCATCTCTTAGGGCAAAACAGATAAATACATCTCTAAAACCATCGGGCAAAATTGTACTCCTAATACATCATAGCAAAAGTTGCAGTTCAAAGCCATCTTTTTGGTTTCTAAGTGTATCTCTGGAGGATCCGCACGGTCCATCCTCAGGAGTAGTTTCCGAGCGATGGGAAATCCAGACAGAAGTAGAGCATCAAGATGGATCAGGAACGTCCGGATGTTCACGAAGAACCCATTTATTCCTAAAACTGTTCTCACTAATTGAATTATATTAAGTTTATTTGTATTGCGCTTACAAAAGCATATAGAATCAAAGTAAAAACTGTAAAGTTTAAAATTAATTTACCGTTTATCTTTAATATCTATCCTAATGAGCAAGCCTGTGGTGATGGTAGCAAGGAAAAGCTCCCTGAGATGATAATGAAAATCTCATTAAGTTACATAACATTTATTTATTTATTTATTTATTTATTGTACTTTTTTAAGTATATATAATGATATTGGCATATTTAGTCATGCTTCATTCTCTGTATCTGGTAATAGATAGATAGATAGATAGATAGATAGATAGATAGATAGATAGATAGATAGATAGATAGATAGATAGATAGATGATAAGTAAGATGATAAGTGGTGTTGAGCTGGGAAACATCTGTAACCTTGCTGGACTTTACTGCTGAGCTCCAGGGCATCTCTCTCTCTCTCTCTCTCTCTCTCTCTATCTCTCTCTCTCTCTGTCTCTGTCTCTCTCCTATCAGTTAATGCTGTTAAATGTTTGGCAGAGCGTGCTTTTTGTTTTATCTCCAGCTCTGGTAGAAAACGGCTCTGGCAGGAGAATTTAATGCAGCCTGAACCGCGCAGACAAGCCAAGAGTTACGAGTGCTGAGAGCGATAGCTTTGCTCTGATGCTCACACCACTGTTCTTAGTCCTTCACAGGGAAAGATGTCGCAGCTTCATATCCTACATCAGGAAATATTTATCTGTCTTGGACGAAGGCAAGGAGAAAACACTGTAAAGGTGATTTAGTAAAAATGACACAAGAGATGTTTATGCTTGTAAATGCATCCTAGACAATTAAAATACTTTTGACAGTAGATACAGAGGAAATAAAAAAGCATTGAGAGCAGTGAGGGTTAATCTCACACAGAATTAACCCCACACCATGTTAATCCCACACACGGTTATTCTGACACAAGGTTAATCTCAAACCATGTTAATCCCACACAGGGTTAATCTCACAGTATTTTAATGCCATGCCTTGTTAATCCCACAAAGGTTTAATCTCAAACCATCTCACACAGGGTTAATCCTACATCATATTAATCTCACTAAGGGTTCATCCCGCATTATATTAAACTCACACAGGGTTAATCTCACAGCATGTTAATCGCACAAAGGTTTAATCTCACGCCATGTAATCCCACAGCATTTAATTCAACACATGGTTAATTCCACACAGGGTTAATCCCACACCATGTTTAATCCCACACAGGGATAATCACACACCATTTCAATCCCGCACCATGTTAATCCCACACATACATACATGCGTACATTCTACATAGGATTAATCCCACACCATGTCAATCTTGTTTAAATCCTAATGTTAATCCATCAGAAATGGATACCACAAAATGTGAACTGAACATGTTTAATCCCCAACAGTGTTAATTCCACACAGGGTTGATTCCACATCATATTAATCTTACACAGGGTTGATCTCACACCATTTTAATCCCACACTATGTTAATCCCACACAGGTTTAATCCCACAGCATTTAATCCCACACATGGTTAATTCCACACAGGGTTAATCCCACACCATGTTAATCCCACACAGGGCTAATCACACACCATTTCATTCCCACACCATGTTAATCCCACACAGGTGTACATACATATGTACATTCTACATAGGATTAATCAGAGTTAATCCCACACAGGGTTAATTTTACACTCCAGGGTAATCCCAAACATGTCATATTAATTTGTTCACATTAACTCAAGCAATTATACAGGAAAGTGACTGAATCAGAAAGTGTTGAAACACTGAATTGGTACTCAAGACTAAAACACCTTTATCGATAAACAAAACCTGTCGAGCAGCAAAAATGTAACTCAGGAAAAATAAAACCTGAAGTGCTGGGAGCAATTACACGGCTGTCTCGAGGCAGGAAGGACAAATTATTGCAATTTGTGCCGACCGTCATGACGCTTAAGTGCCACTCTGGGATTCTGTTGCATTTTTTGGGGTACAGAGTAAAAAAGCAATTGTTTTGAATGTGAAGTGGAACTGTATCTCACGTCTGTTCCACAGCTCATGTTTTAAGTGATTCGATTTGGGTCTCTGTTTATCACCAATTTTCTCATTTGGGGGTTTTGTGTTTCGAAAATCAAGCAAACTGGACTTCGAGTGATGGATATCAACTTTTGTGTTTTTATAGGGAATGTATCATTTTTATAATACTGCATATTATACTAAAAAAAACCAATGTGAACAAATAGTGTTCACAAAATGCATCCTTGAACACAATGAAGCTACAGGCTAAAGCACCATGTCCCGTACACCATGTCTCGTATGTGGAATGTTCCTCTAGGTCAGGGTTCGTCAACCTTAAACACTCACAGAGCCATTTGGACCCGTTTCCCACAGGAAAAAAAAACACAGGGAGCCACAAAACCCTTTTGACATCTAAAATGAAGATAACACTGCATATATCGTTTTTTACCTTTATGGAAAGTATAGAAAAAACTGCAGTGTGTTGCATTTATGAAATCAATGAACTGCTACCGAGTAAACAAAATTTTATTTCCTCAGGCAAACAAATATATTTTGAACAGTTTGAACTAACTTTAACAAAAAAGACGCTGGGTTGAAGGTTACTTTCAAATAAAATGTTCAATGTCTAATTGAGTCCTCTTCGTATTCATGACCAGGGCTCTCAAGTTTTGAAGACAGGCATTAACTCTTTACCCAGATAGTGCTATTTTCTGATTGGTTATTGTGTAGCCTCTTTTTGTGATTGGCTGATAAGTGTCAGGCTCGACTAAGAACTCCAGGGGAGACGCGCTTGATTCCTGCCCGGTTCCATAGAGACAGCGGTGCGGACTGAGACATTTTGGGGGCTGCGGCATATTAAATATATAATAAGTAGTCAAAAAGTTTTTCTGCATGAGAAAGACGATGTGTGGCAGGAGAGCGTGACAAAAGACCCAAATGAGTGACTGTCACGCTCAATGCGTGACACTTGACATCCCTGTATGACATCAAAATTTTAACTTGCCGGCTGCAGCAAACCAAAAATGCGTCTGCTTCTGTGTGTCGGATTTCGCAAGTCGGCAGTTATGACGCATTTTTTGAGCGACAAAAAAATTAAACACGGTTTATTTTAATGTTACAAGAGCATCATAATCTTAGAATTTAGAATTACATTTTTTAAAAAACTATCAAATTAAATAAAATACATTTAAATAAAATATTTATTTTCCAAATCTACAGGGAGCCGCAGCAGAGGGATGAAAGAGCCACTTGCGGCTCCGGACACGTGAGTTGCCGCCCCCTGTTCTAGGTAATCGGTTGCTTAAGTTGATATTCTGGTCTCAGTATTTAAATGACTAAAACCACCATCATGAAGCTGAATCCTGCCTCTAAACAAAAGCATTTGCCTTCAAGCCCAAAACTAATAACAGACATAGAAATCATGGACAGAATGACTTTTGTGATGTAAAGTAAAATGACAAGAGAAAATCATGTTAAAAGGAAAATACAAATGTCTTGATATATGAATGAAAAAAGAAACTGCATTGAAATAAACAAAACGAGTTTAAGTGAATCAATGCAATCAACAAAAGTTTTATTGTGCAGGAGGAATTGGCATGACTATAAAGTCAAAAGGGGCAGAGAAAAGAGTCTTCAATCCATTTACAGCATTTGGCACACGCCTTTATCCAGAGCAGCTTGCATTTATCTCATTTACATAGCTGAGAAATTGAGAGTTAAGGGCCTTCTTCAGGGGCCCAGGAGTGGCAGCGTGATGGACCTGGGATTTAAACTCACGATCTTCCGTTCGGTACACCAACACCTTAAACACTAAGCTAAATGAGTATCCCTTGGTAAATACCAGATTGTAGAATCTTATCCACAAAGGGCCGCTGTGGGTGTGGGTGTGGTTGTGGGTGCAGGTTTTCATTTCAATTCAGCAAGAGCCACACCTGATTCCTGGCTTCCGTTCAGCTGGAATGAAAATCTTAACCCACTCCAAGCCTTTCCTGTGGTACAGCATTGATCTCCGCCCATAGACATGCCCACCACAAAACAGCAATGCATATAAATGAGCTTTCTGTCCGATTCGGGATGGAGAAGAGTCAGCATTATGCAGATAAGACTTATACAGGATTATACAGTACTGTGTTAATCATATTGTGCTAACTGAATCTATTAAGTAAAAAAAAAACAGCTGAAAATAAAAAAAATGTAAAGCAAAGATTTCTTAATTTATGTCTTTAATGTTTTCTGATTCTTGTTGCATTCACACTTGCAATTTACTGGAATATTTTCCCACGCTTTTGTTAAATTACAGAAATATGAAGAAAAAGAACATTACTTCTTTTTCCCACAGGCCAAAAAAAATTAATTTTGGGCCTGTTTTGTTTTGTCCATATTCAGCATTGACCTTCTTTTTCATGTCACACTTTACGGTGGTGGTTAAAATGAAGCTCATATTCAAGCAGATGCTCAGGGCTTTAAAAATCTTTAGTTTTTTTTTATAAATATTTCTGGGGAAATATATATTCAGAGAAAAGTTCCTAAAAACTAAAAATAATGATGTAAATGATGATATCAAGCCCACTTCTGCTCTCTTGAGATGCCCCAAGTGTTTGTTCATAAGAAGCTCAAATAAAAAAAGCCAACAAAGTCCTGATTTATTTTATATTATACTCGTAGAGATTCATATTATTATTATTATTATTATTATTATTATTATTATTATTATTATTATTATTATTATTATTCATATCTTTATTTTGGATAAAATATCCTATAGTTTTATTTCTATTCTTCTGGCAGAATGTACCGGTTAAAAGGCATAATTATGTTCATACATGTTACAAAAATCAAAGTAGGAAACTTTTTTTACATCAAGAGCATAGAAATCATTTAGTAAATCTGGCAGATGATCTTGATGCCAATGTGGACTCATCATATTACAGGTTACATTTGAGGCTTATTGTGATTGATGTTCTGAACAAAAACATTGACACCACTGACAGAAAAAAAAAAAAGCCACTAAAGGATGTTGTTCAGCTCTTAGACAAAACTTCTCCTCCAAACCGGTCAGGGTGTGAACGAAATGGTGTGGGGAAGAGAGATTGAAGCTGTCTGGACTCTTGACAGAGGAAAACAGAAAAAAAGACAGATCCATTAGATGGTGGACATGAAGAGAAAGGAAAGAGCAGAAAGTTCGTTGACTACACACACGTTCTTGCTTTCTGACAACCAGACTGGATTGGATTTATTATTATTAAGTAATTATTTAAACTGATTTGGATTCATGCTTAAATACATCTATAAGAATTTATAAATCTTTAAAAAAAAATTTTAAATAGTACCTTTGCTCTTACGTGCATATTGTTTTGGTATCTATTTCTGTTTCCAACATAATTTTTATATTACTGAAGTTTTTATTACTAAAGTTTGTTCTGCTCTCGTAACTTTTCATTAATGTATCACTGAACCTAAACCGCGACCGATGTCCAACTACAACAACACAGATATGAAGCAATTATAAATTCGTAATATTCAAAAGATTTTAATGAACACACAGAACCAGTGTTGTAATGTAACGGAGTACAAATACTTCGTTACTGTACTTAAGTAGAAATTTCATGTATCTGTACTTTACTTTGCTATTTAAATTTCTGTCAACTTTCACTTTTACTCCACTACATTTCCTAGATAAAATGTATACTTTTACTCCATCATATTTCCACTAAGGGGGCACGGTGGCTTAGTGGTTAGCACATTCGCCTCACACCTCCAGGGTTGTGGGTTCGATTCCCGCCTCCGCCTTGTGTGTGTGGAGTTTGCATGTTCTCCCCGTGCCTCGGGGGTTTCCTCCGGGTACTCCGGTTTTCTCCCCCGGTCCAAAGACATGCATGGTAGGTTGATTGGCATCTCTGGAAAAATTGTCCGTAGTGTGTGATTGCGTGAGTGAATGAGAGTGTGTTCGCCCTGCGATGGGTTGGCACTCCGTCCATGGTGTATCCTGCCTTGATGCCCGATGACACCTGAGATGGGCACAGGCTCCCCGTGACCCGAGGTAGTTCGGATAAGCGGTAGAAAATGAATGAATGAATGAATATTTCCACTAAGCATCTTCGTTACTCGTTACTACAAAATAAAATCAGAAGAAATGTGTGTGACTGCAATAAGGGAGGTTTGGCGAATCACTGCTCCTAGATTGCATTACGCTCCGTACGCTCTATGGAGAAGCACAGGGACGCGCATCGTGCACGCGCAGTCAGAGCTGGAGGCGTTTATCTATAACGTTAATCGGCGGAAAGCCGCAAAGACGGCAACCAAAAGCAGTGAAATGTCACTATTCTTATTACCGTTTGAGTTGTAGCACAAACAAAATATTAATGCAAACAATCCATTCAATACTAAATAAAAATAACATTTATTGATTTGGTCTTTGTCTTGTGAATATTTTTTATTAATGACTGCATTCATTGGACACACTGTTTGTAGAGAATGCACACATACATGAACTGATCAGATTCAAGACTGGCATCATTACATCATGCATAAAATTTTGGTGTCCACTTTTGCCATTTTAAATAATACCATAACTTTTGGCTTACTATGTAGTCATATAATATATAATATAAAACTCTTCTTGTTTTAAATTCTCACTGAGGGCTAAAACCCCCTACAGATGAGACCCTAGAACCGCCCCTGATCTTATGTCTACTGAAAATCACTGAAATTTTACTTTTTACTTTTACTTCAAATACTTAAGTACATTAAATATCAGAAAATGACTTTTGATCCTTAAGTACAGTAAATATCAGATACTTTAAGACTTTTACTTGAGTAATATTCTAAAAAGTAATTTTCACTTCTACCAAAGTCTTTTTCTAGTACGATACTTGTACTTTTACTCAAGTATTGCTTTCTAGTACTTTATACAACACTGCACAGAATAATAGCCCTAATGCAGTCTCACTGCAGTCCGTCTTCCAGTTCATCCCAAAGGTGTTTATTGGGGTTAAGTCAGGGCTCTGGCTAAGCATGTCTTTATGTGTGCACAGGGGCATTTTTATGCTGGAACATAGTATATTTATTTGATGCACCTCAGAGAGAATAAAATATTAAACCAAAAAAAAAAATCCTGAAAGCCCAACTGAGTTCAGAACAATTCAGAACGTTTTTCCTGCCTGTTCGGTTCGTTCGGTTAATCCGTCTGGAACCAAACATGAGCTCATATTGAGAAGCAGACAGAATTATCAGTCTTTACTGTAATCCTCTAATCCTTTTTTTTAAACAAATGAAAATATAAAATACTTGTTTTTTTTTCTTTAATCAGAAAGCTGTTGGTATTTAAACTTGTTCATAATCCTCTTATATTATTAATCACCTTTCTTTTCATGCCGATTCTTCTCGGATTTAGACCTTTCATAGGACCACCGGCTTCCTTGCATGAAAATTCAGTTTGGAATCCTACCGGTACTGAGATGATGTGACAATATACAGTGATTTTAAAGGAAATCATTTGCACAATTCATTGTATTTCCTGTTTCTTGATTAATACTTACATTGGATTATTGCCTTAAGTTGTGTGTGGCTTTGATGCTGATATGCTCCTATGCATGAACACTTTCATGTTCAGAACTTGAGGCTTGAGCAGGATGTCATGACCCTGCAGAGACTGATCATCTCATCCAATCATACAAGAAGCAAAAGCAAGCTGCCTTATTATTTAGGTCAGAATATGCATATGTATAAAAGCACATGAATAAATGCATGAAAGGCGAGAGTTACAGGAACAGCAGGCTGTGATTACACTGGGCCGTGTGGTCAGAGCACAAGGGCAGCCTGATATGGCACACTGTTATGTAAAAACATTATTTCCCATAATTGGTTCTAAGAAAAGGACATATGGACCAGGAGGTAAGAAAAAGACTAGAAAGAGAGAGAGAGAGAGAGAGAGAGAGAGAGAGAGAGAGAGAGAGAGAGAGAGAGAGAGAGAGGGATTGAGATAGACTTTACCAATCCCAAGTATGTTTTAATAAAAGCTAAAATTATGTAAATATGATAACAGTTTTACAATGTGATATTAATACATATTAAGGTTTTATAGTAAAAGAGCAAAAGCAAAGCCAAAACCAATAAAAATGTAAAATGTGGTGCATGGTTTAAAAAGAAATGTCCAGCGCCTGGTCTTGCTTACTCAGCGAGGCATGAGGTCCCTTTCCAGACCCTTTAAACTGACTGTCCCTTAGAGGCGGAATAAAAAAATTTGAACCTTATTCCAAACAATGGACTCTGTCACTACCTTCAGACAGCTGATGTTGGCTAAATAGAAGGCCACCTCTTGTCTGAACACTTAATTAACCCCTAACTTGTCCCTACTGCAAAAAAATATCAAAAATAAAATAAAATAAATAAAATCTTGAACGGTTGCACTATTTGTATTTTCCTCTGCTTGGTACATCACTTCGCTTGTGTTTCTTTATTTGTAAGTCACTTTGGATGTGTTAGAGTTTGAGCAAGTTTGTTGGTACTGTATGTGTTGGTGTTTGATGGAGAAAATTGTTGTGTGTTGGGGTTTGGTGGGAAATGTTGAAAACTTTTGTGTGTTGGGATTTGTAGGAGAAAATCTTTGTGTGTTGGGGTTTGATGGGGAATGTTGGTGTCTGTAGGGGTTTGATGGAGAAAACTTTTGTGTGTTGGGATTTGGAGGAGAAAACTGTTGTGTGTTGGGATTTGATGGGGAATGTTGGTGTGTGTTGGGGTTTGATGTAAAATACTGATGTGAATTAGCTTTTGATGGAGATTGTTTCTGTGTGTTTGGGATTGATGGAAAATTTGGTGTGCTCGGGTTTGATGGAGAAAACTGTTGTGTGTTGGGATTTGATGGGGAATGTTGGTGTGTGTTGGGGTTTGATGGAGAAAACTGTTGTGTGTTGGGATTCGGTAGAGAAAACTGTTGTGTGTTGGGAATTGATGGGGAATGTTGGTGTGTGTTGGGGTTTGATGGAGAAAACTGTTGTGTGTTGGGGTTTGATGGGGAATGTTGGTGTGTGTTGGGGTTTGATGGAGAAAACTGTTGTGTGTTGGGGTTTGATGGAGAAAACTGTTGTGTTGGGATTCGGTGGAGAATATTGTTGTTTGTTGGGTTTTTATGGGAAATGGTGTGTGTTGGGGTTTGATGGAAAATACTGATGTGAATTAGCTTTTGATGGAGATTGTTTCTGTGTGTTTGGGATTGATGTAAAATTTGGTGTGCTCGGGTTTGATGGAGAAAACTGTGTGTCTTCTTGTTCGATGGAGAACATTGATGTTTGTTGTGATGGATAAATGTGAATTTTAGACGGAGTAAATGGTCATATGTTTTCTGGTGCTGGTTGGATGAATGTTGGGGCTTGATGGAGAATGTTGGTAATTTGGCAATGCATTCCTTTTAAAATTGAAGTGTGTGATGGTGTGTGTTGGTGTGTGGATAGTTTTAATGTTTAATAAAGAATGCTGAAGAATTTGATAGGTTTTTGGGAGAATGTTGTTGTAAGCTTCTGTTTAATGGAAAAAAAAAACATTCTGGTATTTGTTGATATTTTTTAATTTAAAAGTGTCATTGTTAGATGATGTGTGTTGGTGTGTGTTGGTGTGTGTTGAAGTTTTATAGTAAGCATTGGGGTCTAATAGAGTGTTGGTCTTTGATGAATGAAAGCCTTTTGGACTGTTAGCTGTACAGGTTTGCTCCTTTCTTTTTTACTCACTCACTCTCACTCATTCATTTTCTACCGCTTATCCGAACTACCTCGGGTCACGTGGAGCCTGTGCCTATCTCAGGTGTCATCGGGCATCAAGGCAGGATACACCCTGGACAGAGTGGCAACCCATCGCAGGGCACACACACTCTCATTCACTCACGCACTCACACACTACGGACAATTTTCCAGAGATGCCAATCAACCTACCATGCATGTCTTTGGACCGGGGGAGGAAACCGGAGTACCCGGAGGAAACCCCCGAGGCACGGGGAGAACATGCAAACTCCACACACACAAGGCGGAGGCAGGAATCGAACCCCCAACTCTGGAGGTGTGAGGCGAACGTGCTAAACACTAAGCCACCATGCCCCCCCCCCCCCCTTCATTTTTTACTGTTTTTTTTTTAAAGCATTCATTTAAAAAAACAATTCAATTTCATTTCTTCCCTTTTCTGTAGTCTCTAAAGAAGTATTTAAACATCCGATTTAAACTCAACCAAGCAGTCCCTGTGTCATTAGTACTGTAGTTTTTTAGTTCTGCTTTTCTGCTCTGTCCTCATAAAGGTGAAGCACTATCCATACCAATTTTATTACTGGAGCTCTATAGAACATCACCTTGGAGTAACTCTATGGATTGCAGTTAATTTAACTTGCATGAAATGTAATCCACAAACGGTGAGTGGTGTGTGTGTCAGAGAGAGTGGTGTGTGTGACAGAGAGAGTGGAGTGTGTGTCAGAGCATGCTAAGCAAAATGAATTCTGATGGAGTGATAGGGGATGGGGAGAAAATGCTTCGACTTGCAGCTTCACTGCGGTAGTAAAAAATGGTGAATCAGCATTTCAGTGAGTTAGAGGATGTTTGGTTGATGAAAGTATGAAAAAAGAGGAGGAGAATGGACCAAAGCGAGTGTAGTGTGACTGAGGCAAATGATGTATTTCTCTAGAGTTTTCAATCATCAAGCTATGCTAAAGGCGGTATAGCTGTGACAAAATGTTGGTTTGACAGTGTGTCAGTGTAAGAGTGCATCAGTATGACAGTGTATTCTTGTGTCACTGTGTCTGTGTAGAGAGATTGTATTTGTGTATTGGTGAGATGGAGAATTTGTGTGACAGTTTATTGGTCTAACAGTGTATAACTGGATCATTGGGACAGTGTGTCAGTGTAGCAGTGTAACTGATTCCAGATTCATTCATTCATTCATTTTCTACCACTTATCCGAACTTCTCGGGTCACGAGGAGCCTGTGCCTATCTCAGGCGTCATCAGGCATCAAGGCAGGATACACCCTGGACGGAGTGCCAACCTATCGCATGGCACACACACTCTCATTCATTCACATGCTCACACACTACGGACAATTTGCCAATTTGATGCCAAGATGCCAATCAACCTACCATGCATGTCTTTTGACCGGGGGAGGAAACCGGAGTACCCAGAGGAAACCCCGAGGCACGGGGAGAACATGCAAACTCCACACACACAAGGCGGAAATCAAACCCACAACCCTGGAGGTGTAAGGCGAACGTGCTAACCACTAAGCCACCGTGCCCCCATTCCAGATTCAGTAGGCATTAATTAGAATATAACACATCCCATTCATAACGGTGGACACACTCTTGATTTAACATTACGACTGAATGCTAGACAATCTGGAAAATTTCAAACCCTTGTATAACGATCACAGATAAAAATAACATCTTATAATATATACATCTTATAGCATCTTATAATAGTCCAACAAAAGTGGTAGTTTTCCAAGCTATACGGAAGGAGCTAAATAATACCTTTTAGTATAGCTTAGTTCAGCATATTTCTTCAACTAAAGAGAAGATAAAAATAATCCTTGGTCCTAATTTAATACTGTAGCTCATACCATCAGTTTATAGAAGGGATGATTTTTTTGACAAAATTGAAAATATTAAGGAATAAAAAGACAGACTACTATACTTCTATATATATACCACATCTGATTAGAAAGCTTTACTCCTTTCAAGATACCAAACTAAGTTCACTAACTTTTCCATCACTGTCAGGTAGCAGGGACAGAAGTGTGGAAGCTTTATTAAGGTGACAGTGATGGGAGAGGTCAAGTTGGTGTGTTACCCTGTTGAATCTCTTTAACTGTTTTCTCTGTCCTTGGGTGACTTAAATATCTTTGGTTGACAGTCACACCCAGTCACTCAGTTTGTAGTCAGGGAATCTCCCAGTGGGCCAATCAGTGAATCCTCAGACCAGTGTTCTAGCTGCTGATGTGGCGTTTCTGTGCTCACTCTGCCTACACCGGCCTTCTACTGTGAGTCAGATGGGTTGGTGTTCCATGGGAAACAAGGGAGCTGATAGCCAAGGACACATTGAAACTGAGGGCACTTACTGTATTAGAAGAAAGCCAGAGAGAGTTTGGGTCACACTCCAGGTCCAGACCATAAGAACCTAGAATACCTTAAGTCATCTAAAATTCTGAACTCTCACCAGGCATGCTATGACCTGTTCTTTAACAGATTTCAGTTTCAGAACTCATATCATAGAAAAATTGGAGGACTCAACCAGCATAACTTCCAGGTCCCACCTCCAGTTCAATAGGCAAATGGGACGAGCTAACCAGGAGGTCAGAGATTCTGTGTCAAAAATCAGGATGGCTGGACGCAACACCTACCTTGAGCAAGGCACCGAACCCCCCCAACTGCTCCCTGGGCGCCGCAGCATAAATGGCTGCCCACTGCACCGGGTGTGTGTTCACAGTGTGTGTGTGTTCACTGCTGTGTGTGTGCACTTTGGATGGGTTAAGCGCAGAGAACGAATTCTGAGTATGGGTCACCATACTTAGCCGTATGTCACGTCACATTCACTCTTACTATGGTAGGTGTTGCGTCCAGCCATCCTGATTTTTGACACAGAATCTCTGACCTCCTGGTTAGCTCGTCCCATTTGCCTATTGAACTGGAGGTGGGACCTGGAAGTTATGCTGTTTGAGTCCTCCAATTTCTCTATGATATGAGTTCTGAAACTGAAATCTGTCAAAGAACAGGTTATAGCATACCTGGTGAGAGTTCAGATTTTTAGATGACTTAAGATATTACAGTATGGTCTGTGAAATTGGTGAATGGATGGGGACCTGGAGTCATTACCAGGAGTTCCCTGTTTGCAACGTCCTTGATGGATTCAGCTGGGAAGATCTTCCTTAAAAAGGTCCAGATGTTTAAGTACGGGACAAAGGTGAGGACTTAAATGTTTGGTTTGCTGATAAATTCCACTTCAGCTTCTCCTTCTTGAGAAGAGGCAGGGGATCAGTGTGACAGTCGATTGGTGTAACAGTGTATAAGTAGAACAGTATAGTTTCCCTACAGTTTATCAGTGTTGCATGATATCTGTGTAACAGCAATTTGGGGTTATAGTGTATAGCGTATATGTATATGTATATGTAACAGTCCAGTGGAGTACTGTGTCAATAGTTGTTGATAGTTTTCTGGTGAAGAACATTTTTAAATCGATGTTAAAAAAAATTGCAAGATTTATCCGTGATCCTCCTAGAAATCCCTTTTAGATACTAACCTTGTAAGCACCTTATACTGTAATAAATATGAAACATTCTACAGTATAGTTGAAAGCTTGGTAAGCAGAAAGAGATGTCTTCATTTCAGTTTAAAACTTCCTTTTTCACTTCTAGTAGTAACTTTGAAACAATGCACTACTGTGATATTTCCTGTTTAGTGTTTTTAATGTTGTTATTGACGGCTTGAACACTGTAAATGCAGGCTCGTGAACAAAACTGTACACAAAGCCGCTGAATGCTTATTCAAAGTAATCAAGCAAAGAGAAATCCGCTCTTTTTTATATGTTCTCTTCTTGATACAAGATGTTCAGCTTCCTTTGTTGATCTTGAAACTGAAACAAATGGATTTGATTCGTTGACAAAATGCCTACAATGCAATGCTTGCAGTATGAAAAGCGATGCCATGACTGACAGTGATTTTGAAGACTGAGTTACAGTGTTATTGTAGATCAGTGGGGGATGGAGTCAGGTTTATGGGATGGATTATTTGTCCTGTCAAAAAGAGTGATGTAGACAAAATAAGAAGGGAAATAATATAAATCACACACACACACACACACACACACACATACACACACACACATATATATATATATATATATATATATATATATACCCACACACTAGGCAATCATGTGTCTATGACAGACAAAATAAAAGTCTAAACTGTTGCATTCATCAAAACTGCATCAAAAATAAGGAAAGAATACAATGAACTAGAATGTGAATGGTGCTTGCACATGGCAAATTCCCCTCATTGTGCTGAGTGTTTTGATATGTCACATGTCCATGTTGTGCTAACTTTTAATTTTCACGTGAAATCACCTGACGTCACGTGACTACATCAAATTACATGTGAGGAAGTTCCCCTCATTGTTCTGAGTGTTTTGATATGTCACATGTCCATGTTGTAAAAAGTTTTTTGATTTTGCATATTTTGGGGACGGGGCTGTGGCACAATTTACAATACAACAATTTAAAAGTTTGTTCAGAGTATCATTATATGTACCTCCAAAGTTTATAATGGGTGTCTATGGGAAAAAAGGCCACTTTGAGACCCGGTACCGGAAGTACCGTTACTTGGATCGCTTAGTAAAGTCATAGCACACCTCTCCTCAATGAGCCGGTCAATTTGACACCTCATTCATGGGTCTAGGACAAAAGCTGCGGGACAAGTTAAGCGCCAAAGTCTTGTCCGGAAGAGTATGCACAACAGTAAGAATGTTGCTTTGCAAGCACCATTAATTACTAAATAAAAAGAGTGCATTAAATATTCATACATTTCTGTTTCAATAGAAAATAATTAACTGTGACCAGATTTAAGTAAGTCTATGTGTTTGATGTTTGATATCAGAAATGTGGTTTTGTGAATACTGCTCTGCTGATGCTCTTTGCTGAATTATTACAGAAAGTCTCTAATTGGTTAGAAAATTCCACTAACCAATTCTGTTCTGGCTTAGTGGTTAGCACATTCGCCTCACACCTCCAGGGTTGGGGGTTCGATTCCCTCCTCCGCCTTGTGTGTGTGGAGTTTGCATGTTCTCCCCGTGCCTCAGGGGTTTCCTCCGGGTACTCCGGTTTCCTCCCCCGGTCCAAAGACATGCATATTAGGTTGATTGGCATCTCTGGAAAAATTGTCCGTAGTGTGTGATTGTGTGAGTGAATGAGAGTGTGTGTGTGCCCTGCGATGGGTTGGCACTCCGTCCAGGGTGTATCCTGCCTTGATGCCCTATGATGCCTGAGAATATTTCGGATAAGCGGTAGACAATGAATGAATGAATGATGTTATGAACCTGCCCTGTTGACCCACAATGGATTGTTTAGGAAACGTCCCATTGCTGATGCTCTGATTGGTTATGGAAAACCCTCAGTCTCAACAACCTGATTAATCTAATGATTACCTGATTAGAAGGGAAACATTTGAAAAAGTAAGGTCAGTAAGTTTTCAAGATCACTTGAAAAAGTAACAGGAACAGGTCGACGGGGAATAAATAGGAATATCGGTGCTATATAAAATCTAAATTTGGAAACTAATCAAAGTAAAAAAAAAAAAAAACCCCAGCTTAGAACATCACAGGTTTAAAGAAACAGAGTGTATACCTCACAACAGCGAACTGAAACCTGCTTTTATAAAGACTGGAAACCAAACCTGGAAAAATGAAAAGACCGGCTGGCGATTGTGCAGGCGGTTGGTGGGAGTTCCGGGGGCCCACAGTTGTCGGACACAGTGACATTACTCGACGTGACACCTACTGTATGCTCTGATTCGTTTGACATACAGTATGAGTTTTGATGACTGCCTGGATAGAGAAACACTATTTGTCTGAAAGATGGTTTGTTAAAAGAATGACCTGCTGGTGCACCCTCACTATTGACAACAGGATAGATAAAAGAACCCCTCATTGTCAACACTGGTTAAAGAAACACTTGCTGTTCTTCAGATTTTGATAAAGAAACACTTGTCATTGTTCTGAATGCTCAGACAAAGCACCATACTGATGCTCTGATTTATTCAATTAAAAAAAGCCTGAAATTCTCCCAGATCTACATTTACAATATTTAGCAGACGCCCTTATCCAGAGCGACTTAAATTTTATCTCACTTTTATAAAACTAAGCAATTGAGGGTTAAGGGCCTTGTTCAGGGGCCCAACAGTGGAAGTTTGGTGGACCTAGGAAACGAACTCATAACCTTCCGCTTGGTAGCCCAACACCTTAACCATTAGGCTACCACATCCCACATCTGAGAGTTTGGACTGTACCGTAATGTTTGGGTTGGATTAGTTAAATACCCGTCTGAACCGACCTTCTGTCAGCTCTTTTGTAGGAAGTTCATTATTATCTGTAGGTCATAAAAGAACCTCTGGAGTCATGTTTCTCTTTGAAGATCATTTTATAATTAGACTGGATATATTTATTAATCAGCTAAATTTTCCTAACAACCATAAACTCCCAAAATGCTGCCATGCCTTTAGAACCAGTAGCTTATCTTTTGGACCTTCTCTCCTAATTGGGTGTCGAGGGATCTTCTGTTTTGTTCCAGCAGCAGGATACATGTTGTTCTTAATTGGTTTGTTTGGTGTTACACCCTGATGATGTCAAATCCCAAGTAATAAGCATTTCAGACATCCATCCCTGGAGGAAACCGCACGGATGTCTGTAGAACTTGTTGACTCATGTCCACCATGTTTTTTTAAGATTTATATGCAGTAGAGCAACTCGAGTCTTTGACCAATACTTTAATATAACATGACTTTTTATAACATAAAAATTATGTAATACTTACTGTAAGAATCTTCCCTCATTCATACATTTTGACTCAAGCTAAAATTTGTATTGTTAATTGACGGTTAAAATAAAAGAAATTGAATTGAATTGAATTGAATGGAATTGAATTGAAACCTTTATTGCCCCGAAGGGAATTTGTTTTGCACTCAAGGAAGCCACATTAACATCCAACAACATTACAAATAGGGATGAGCGAGTACAGCATTATCTGTATCTGTATCTGTATCTGTTAACCACATGAATTATCTGTATCTGTATCCGTACTCGGAGTGGGTGGGGCCTAAGCCGGAACTTGTCTTGAAATGGGCGGGGCTTTAACCGGTAATAATTAATTTGTAATATTTATAACACTAGCTTACTACCTTTATGTTTTTATGAAATACAGCAAAAACGTGTCAGACACTCAGTGTCTGGTTACTGGTTAGAGACAGCTGAAGGTTTAAAAAAAGAAAAAAAATGACGCAATGCGAGTCGCATTCTACCAAGCAAGCACCACGTCTGAACGAACCCACGTTTACCAGAACTCTACTGGTTAGTAAGTACGTATTATTAACGTTACAACCCGAAGTAAAAAGCTGAAGAAACCCTAAACGTTAACGGAAATGACCCGCGAACCCGAGTGACTGAGGGAGAGACAGAAAGCTGTTCTGTGTGTGACTGTGAGTGAGCAGAGCGAGACACAGCAACACAATACATCTGTATGTGTGTAGGGGAGGGGCGCTGTGACTAGCCTATCACAGAACGCTGACAATCAGCTACCCAATGATGATTTTCATTCAATCCGAGCACAGATATTGACTCGTATTACTCGTATAATACTCGTACTCGGCAGAAGTGCTTTATCCGTACCAGATACTCGTTTCAGCCGAGTATCCGGCTGATCTCTAATTACAAACATAGAAGACACAAAAAAAAACATAAACAACACAAACACAGCAATGATAGTGACATACAATAATCAGTCCAATATCTAAAAATGAATCGATAGCTAATTAAAAAAAAAAATTCCTTTAAAAATTATATGTGCCTGTGTCTGATCTGTTCAGTAACTGAATGCTCCTCGGTACAAATGATGTAATGGCACGTTTAGTTTTTATTGGTGGCATTCGAAATCTACATCCAGATGGAAGTAAGGAGAACTCTAGGAAAAGTGGGTGGGATGGATCATCCAGTATCCTCAATGCCAGATTGAGGGTATACTGATCTGTAAGATTGGAGATGCTTTTAACATCGGCCCATTTTAGTCACCTTATCCAGCATATTCCTGTTCTGGACAGAAAGACCTCCCCCCCAGCACTGGATGGCGAAAGTCACCACACTCTGAATAAAAGTTAAGTAAAACAATGTCAATGTCGTTGTGTCTGCATTAAAACTACGCAGTTTCCTTAAAAAATAGAGCCGTTGCTGTGCTTTTGAGTATCTTGCTAGTCTGTTGGCAGACCAGTTGAGTTTATAATCAATAATAGTGCCCAGATACTTATATTCCATCACAGTCTCAATAACAGTCCCTTGAATAGTAACAGGCTGCAGTGGATGGTGCTTTTTTCTAAAGTCGATCACCATTTCTTTTGTTTTAGAAATGTTTAAAATTAGTGAGTTTTGATTGCACCATTCATGGAAGTGGTCAACCTCAGTCCTGTAATCCTGTTCATTATTATTATTTGTTAAAAAACCGACTAAAGCAGCATCGTCTGCAAACTTAATCAGTGAACAGTTAGAATGGTGACTGACACAATCATTAGTATATAAAATAAATAACAATGGTGATAAAACACATCCTTGTTTCACTCCTGTGTTTGTCACAATGGTTCTTGACCGACCGTGACCTGCCCTCACATACTGTTGTCTGCCTGTTAAAAAGTCCTGAATCCACTTTAAAAGAGTGAGATTTACACCCATGCTTGTCAGCTTCTCTATCAATATGTGTGACTGGATAGTATTAAAAGCTGAGGAGAAGTTTGCAAACAGGATGCGTACATAAGAAGCCGGTGTTTCAAGATATTTGTAAATTCCATTCAGGAGGGTTGTAACAGCATCTTCCACACCCCTTTTCTCTCTGTAAGCAAACTGAAATGTGTCCATGTGAGCTTGGGTTTGTATTTTAAGACGAGTTAAAATAATCCGCTCAAAGCACTTCATAGCAACGGAAGTGAGTGCCACTGGTCTAAAATCGTTCATCCAACTGGTTTGGGTTTCTTAGGAAGTGGTAGAATTTCTGCTATTTTCCATATCTTTGGGACTTTGTGTGTGTCAAGTGATTTCTGAAACAGTCCTTTAAACACTGGGCTCAGTTGTTCTTTGCAGCTCTTTAGGACGGTGCCTTCCAACCTGTCAGGGCCAGCAGCTTTCCGTGTCCTTATATGGGAGAAGATCCGCCCCACTTCCTCACAGCTTACCCTGATTGATGCACTTGCTCTTCCATCAAAGCTGATTGGAGTAGGTGGCACGTCACTCTCCCATCTCGCAAAGTGTTCATTCAGGGCATTTGCTTGTTCGACTGAATGTACCGGAGTGTTAGAGTGGTGATGGTTTTGACCTATAATAGTGTTAATACCCCTCCACGCCATACGAGAGTTATTTTCCTTAAGTTGTTGTTCAACTTTATCTTTAAATTGTCTCTTACCCTGTTTAATTTTCATCTGTATTTCCCTCTGAATCAGCTTCCCTCCACACCTGTCATTTGCTTTAAAGGCTCTTTCTTTATCCACTAACAGTTTTTTAATTTCGGTTGTAATCCAGGGTTTTGAATTAGCAAACTGTTTCACACGTTTTGTCGGGATCACATTGTCAACACAAAAGTTTATATATGACGTGACAACATCCACATGGTCGTCGACATCTACACAGTCAAAAACGCTCCACTCTGTGCAGTCAAAACAGCCCTGCAGAGCTGTCACACTGTCATCGTCCCACACACGCACTGATGCGATTTTAGGTTTTTCCCTTTTAAGTTTTTGTCTGTAAGAGGGCAATAAAAAGACAGTGTTATGATCTGACCCACCTATCGCTGGTTTGTTGACTGCTTTATAAGCATTTTTTATGTTGCCATAGCATAGACCAATTGTTTTTGATCCACGCGTGGCACATTTCACATATTGCTTATAGTGGGGTAGTGCAGATGACAAGGAACAGCCGTTAAAGTCACCCAGAATAAGTTTGGGAGTATCTGGGGACGCTGCCTCAAGTTCTTGTACATGATGATTTATCGCATATGCAGCTGCTTTATAATTTGCATCAGGAGGAATATACACTAGACATACAAATAGTTGCCTAAACTCTCGTGGTAAATATATAGGTCTTAAGGAAACTGATAGTAGTTCTATGTTTGGAGAATTGATAGTATGTCTAATGATATGTTGTCTACACCACTTGGTGTTAATATACATACATAATCCTCCACCGATTGATTTCCCCGTGGCTTGTTGTTCTCTATCAAGTCTTAATGGTGTACCAAAGCCAGGTAGGTAAAGACTATCATCATTCATTGCACTGTTTAACCAAGTCTCACTGGAACATAACAGACAACTATCTCTGTGTTGTAAGGCCCAGCTGAAGTAATTGATGTCTACCGTAGATTATCCTGGATGGATCGGCGTTTGACAAAAGTAGAAAAAGTAGAGTAATCGCCAAAAAAAAGTTCCAAGTAAACCATGTTACCATCCATTGTTTACATCCAATTGCAGACATTTACATTCGAATCATTCAAAAACACGACTTGACGATTCAAAAAAGAAAAAAAAACAACATATACTAGTAACAAACATTGACCAGACAATCAGAGCTCCCATGTGCGTGTCAGCCGCTGAGCAGCGCCACTGCTTTATTAGGGAACTTTAGGGAGTCTGTACTTAATAAGAACCTACACCAAATTTCTGACATGTTTTCAGAAAGAAATGTCAGATTAATTTCAAACATTTCAAGAATTCTGACACTGTTTACAGGTAATGGTTTCATCAAGATTACCTATGCTAATTCCTTTCCACTTGCTTCTCTTTTTCTACCCATTCTGAGGCACCCAGAGATTGTACCAACTCCAGTTTGTTGCGTGTCATGAAGATTTTCGGACCTTCAGTGAGAACAGACCAACACTTTGAGGATCCTGCGGCATCTAGAGATGTACTGTAGCAGCTCCAGTTGGATCCCATCTGGCGAACTTCACCTGGTCACTCAGCACCAGCTCCATCATCAAGAAAGCCCAGCAGCGACTCTACTTCCCCCGAAGGAAGGGGAAAACAGACGGGAAAGCACACCTCCCTCCCCCATCCTGACCATGTTCTACAGACGGACCATTGAGAGCATCCTGAGCAGCTGCATCACTGTCTGGTTTGGGAACTGCACCATACAGAGGATAGTGAGGACAACTGGGAAGATCACTGGATTCTCTCTTCCCTTTATCATGGACATTTACACCACATGGTGCATCCACAAATTCAACAGCATTGTGGATGACCCCACACACACCCCTCACACACACACTCTCCAGGAAAAAGGTACCGAAGCGTTTGGGCCCTCACGACCAGACTGTGTAACAGTTTCTTTCCACAAGCCATCAGACTCCTCAATAACTGAACTGAACTGTACTTTCCTTTCTGTACTATACTATAATTGTCCATTTATAAAAGTGCTGCAGAAATAAATCCGAATTGAATTGAATCGAAGATTCCTTATATATTCCTCATATAACATATGACAACTAACATTTTTATTACTTTTATTGATTTTTTTTTAATAAATTTAATTCAACGTTATGAAACAGAAACATGAACAACATGCGGTGGGGAAAATAAACCGGTGAAAAAAACAATAAAAACAGAATCAGAGATTTGAAAAAAAAAAAAAAAAAGTAAATAATGTAATATTTAATACCATTAATAAATATTATACAATATGAATTTTATATAACATTTACAAGTCGTGTTAAAAGCCTGAAAAAGCACATTGTTATTTATAAATCAAGGACTTGCAGACCTAATGTCTGAGCATTTTACTCTGAAATTATGATCACAATAAATAACTTGTTCTGGCTGCTAATGACATTGGTCGTGTAAATCCGTGTTTTTATTAGACGCATGTTAATGAGTTCATTTGTTTGCAGATTTGTTTTCTCCAGAGAAGAGGTTCTGATTGAGATTATTCTGTCTTGCAGGAGTGTTTTTGGCATCTTACAGATGATCACTACTTAAAACATGAACATGAAATGAATGTCTACACATGCACTGATGTGTATTCATTTACAGCTCAATCTCAATCACAGACATTCACAGCTAGTGTGTGTGTGTGTGTGTGTGTGTGTGTGTGTGTGTGTACAGTACTTCATTTCTCATTATGCCTATGTCATTATATGGCAAAAATAAAACAAACACATTTTCTTTTCCTCATTCTTGCTTACTTATGTACTTATTTACTGACCCGTAACCTTTGTTCCTTTATTGAACGTTAATCCTTAAGTTTTCATTAAAATCTTTCTTTTTTTTTTTTTTGCTTGTTTACGATGCCTCACTGCCGGTAAGATGCATTAATGATTGCTTTGTCTTATTAATTAAGTTTGGAATGTTTTTTTGGCATAAAACTAAACTTTTATACTACAGTACACACGTTACTACTTCTGACTGTGAGCTTCTAGTTCTGTATTCCATGTGTTATTTTTGTGTTATTTGTGACAATAAAATGAGGAGTGTGAAATAAACAATCAAATATATGTCGCTTAAGTTTATAGTTTCGTTGCATTAATGTGATTTAATGAGAATTATTAAGAAAAGATACTATTTTATATTTTTATTTAGATTTTTGAACCGCAATCTAATGCCCCCTGGCGCTCTGAAATATAGTATAATTTATTTCCCTGCACTAGACAGACGGGACAGACAATCAACACAAACATACACAGAGCATTTACTGAAGACAGAAAACGCTGGAGTATGTGGTAGCCTAGTGGTTAAGGTGTTGGTTTACCAATCAGACGGTTGTGAGTTTGATCTCAGGTCCACTAAGCTGCCACTGTTGGGCCCCTGAGCAAGGCCCTTAACCCTCAATTGCTCAGCTGTATTAAAATGAGATAATGTAAGTCGCTCTGGATAAGGGTGTCTGCCAAATGCTGTAAATGTACTGTAACTTGGGATGTACCGATACCACTGTTTCTCTTCCGATTCGATTCCAGCATTGGCCGTTATCGGCCGATACCGATCCGATATCTGTGTTCTTTTCTACCTTTAAAACTAAAGAATGTATACAACTCTCTTAGTTATTAAGATTTATTTGTTTTTTGCAAAGAAATACAAAACTCCCCATTACTGGATGAAAAATGAAAACACAAGAAACCTTAATGCAGTATTAATGCAGTAGCAAACAGTACTTTTAACAGTTATAAACCATATATACTGCAATTCTTAAATTAAATTATTTTCTGAAGAAAAGGCAATATTTTAAAGTGAATCTTAAATTATTACTTTTGAAACAGAATGTAAAATGTATTAAACAGTAAACCTTGCACCCAAATTAGCGACATGTTTAACGCGCTGAGGTAAATGGTAAGGGCGCCTGCTAAACTTGCCTGTCTGTCACAGGCGGTTGTGCAACTTATTTCCTATAAAATTTATCATATTTATTTTTATTTTTTATATTTATTTATTTATCATATATCATGTTTGCTGTTCATTAATCAACCACCACGGGCATGGGTGTCGGAAGTAAATAAAAAGTGGCCGTGTCCTGTCCCACACACACACAATGTTTCCGACGCCCATGGATTTCAGGAAGCAGGAGCGTGGACAATGCTGTAAGTAAAACGTGGAATGGAGTTTAATTTATTAGAATTTATTGGAATTCCTCTAGCAGAATGGATTCAACTGGCGGCGCTCTAAAAAGTAATAAAAAAAGACATATGCGCTGAATAGAGACGGTAAAAGAGGGTGGGTCCAATATTATTTGTCGTAAAAAGTGGGTGGGTCCTGTCCCACCCACATATAATGGTTCCGACGCCCATGGCCACGGGTATCGTATTAGGATTGGTCACGCACCACCGATATGCGATATACACTCAAAATGCTTGGATCGGCACCGATACCGATCCGAAATATCAGATCGGTACATCCCTAATTGTAACATAGATGCCCTTATATGGACTTGCTGGCGCGTCATAACTCCGTCACGTGTCCTTTCCGAGCCATTAAATTGGAGCTTCAGATACAACTTCCTCAAAGAATCATTCCCATAGCATCAAGTTCCCTCGAAAGCCAACCAACATGGTCTCATACGCAATCATCCAATCATAAGGATTCAAGATATATGCTTAGGAGCTTCAGTTACTATTTACATCAAACATAAAAATCGCCGAAATGTAATTTCAGTGTTTTTACACACAAAAAAGAGAAAGAAACACAAAATCTTTAACTGAAGATGAGTGGAGTGTGAAACTTATCCATGCATAATTCTTACAATATATTTTTTTAATTATTACAGAAATATATTTTACTGTTTAATAACACGATTTAATTTGACTTTTCCTCTTTCAGAATTTCATCCAGGGTTGAATGTAGCCACAGAGACATGGAAGTTAAATCGACACGTGTACACGACGAAAAAAAATAAATAACAATAGTAAGTAATTACCCCGAGGCTGGATTTTGAACCGATTCATTCTGACGTCTTTAAAAAGGAGGAAGTGAAGCGAAATCTCATCTTTCCTCCTCTGTTTCTCACAGCCTTTACTCACTGAACGACTACTCAGCCTTTTTATTGTCAGGCTGTAAAAAGGCAAGTGGCAGAATAATTTCATCCTCTAAGGAGCAAAAGGACCTGCTAAAGAGACAAACAATTCAAGTTTCAGGCCTTGAGTCTGGATTCAGGTTAAAATGTTACACCGTGTGAGGCAGTTAAACATTTCTGTAGAAAGGTTTCGGGCATTTGGGGTAGGGTTTTAAAGTGCATTGTGGGTGTGGGCATGTGACCCTGAGATTCACACAACGATTGAATACTTTGTTCACTGTAATTTTCCTTTTTTTGTATAATGAATCAAAATACATTGTCATAGAAATGATTTAACTATAAGTGAATTAACTTAATTAATTTATTATAGAATAAACTATAACTTGAAATATATAGTTGCTGAAATAGTACTTTAGGTTAGATTACTTTTAGTTGAAAGCTAAAAACAATCATATAACTAGAGCAATATTATCCTCTCTCTCTCTCTCTCTCTCTCTCTCTCTCTCTCTCTCTCTCTCTCTCTCTTTCACTCTCTCTCTCTCTTTCACTCTCTCTGGTAGATGCAAGACGGATGATTTAAAAAATAGAAAGAAGAAATTTGTGAAAAATTGTTGTAGTACCCATTAAAATGAAGTAAATTGAGACAAACCCCTCCGTGTCAATGGCAATTTGTAAACAATTTCTAAACAAATTACATCAGATGAATTATTTATTCTTCCTTGAGATATTTTCTTGATCACTAATTCACTTGTGGGGGCACGGTGGCTTAGTGGTTAGCACGTTCGCCTCACATCTCCAGGGTTGTGGGTTCGATTCCCGCCCCCGCTTTGTGTGTGTGGAGTTTGCATGTTCTCCCCGTGCCTCGGGGGTTTCCTCCGGGTACTCCGGTTTCCTCCCCCGGTCCAAAGACATGCTTGGTAGGTTGATTGGCATCTCTGGAAAATTGTCTGGAGTGTGTGATTGTGTGTGTGTGTGTCCTGCGATGGGTTGGCACTCCGTCCAGGGTGTATCCTGCCTTGATGCCTGATGACACCTGAGATAGGCACAGGCCCCCTGTGACCCGAGGTAGTTCGGTAGAAAATGAGTGAGTGAGTAATTCACTTGTATTTGTACTCAGGTGAATAAATAAACATTAGCAGTAATTTTCTTCAAGACAGCATGTCACTAAAATAAGTCCAGGACAAAGTTCTGGTAAATGCAGTCATAGTTTTGGTAATAAATTGTTGTTGTTTTTTTCAAAAATCTCAAACATCTCAAAACATACGACACAACCATGACTGAAAAAGTTAGTGACTGGGCAAAAATGGGAGCTCTGACCCACAGCAAAGCCCCGACTCCTTAAATCCCCAGTGAGAGCCCAAGCAATACTACCTCACAAAGCTCATGAACCCTGAACCTCCTCAACCTTTTCACTTCCTTTCCTCTAAATAACGGCAGTCTCCAGTGTTGAGCTGTCAGTCAAAGCTTCCGACTGTTCCACTGTTCACTTGAGCTGAGAGTGAAGATATGACAGATAACAAGTGGAACATTTTGTGTAGTAAACGATAAAAAAAACTTTCTGTAACAATTAAAGAAAAAGCCATATTTTATCACCTCTTTTGCCTCACCCTTTGCTTTTGTTGTCCTCCTTTCCATTTTTTTATTCTCGTTTTTTATGTCTCTCCTTACTTTGTTTTAGCTTTTCACTCCAGTCCTGCTGCTCTTTCTTTCTCTCTTAACAGCTCTCTTTTCTTTCACTTCCTCTCTCTGTCTCCTTATTTTTTCTTTCTGTCCATCTTTACCCACTTCATCTCTCTCCTCCCATGCCAGCTATTGAAGGTGCACTGGAGAGAACCCACTTTTTGTTGCTAGGCAACTGCATCCAACAGCAGTCTCCCCACCTCTCTTGCTCTCTCTCTCTCTCTCTCTCTCTCTCTCTCTCTCTCTCTCTCTCTCTCTCTCTCTCTCACTCTCTTTATATCTCTTTCATACACACAGAAGCATTAAAAGTGAAAAGTGAATAATTGACATTAATTCAATAATTCCATTAAAATTCGGAACCTGGGTCTTGTCTCAATTAGAGAAGGAACAGAGAAAAGAACACTGCAACTCAGTCACACACCCTCCTCTATGCCATCAAACCCCTCTACTGTATGTCATGCCCTCTTTCCCATACACACACACTATGCACAAAAATGGAAATCACACACCCCTTCATAAGCTGTGTCTGTGTATTGCTGTGTGTGTGTGTGTGTGTGTGTGTGTGTGTGTGTGTGTGTGTGTGTTTATAAGAAAATGAAATCCTACTGAATTCTACACATCACTATTTAATTCAATGTCTTCGTGTATAGCACTTTTAACAATTCACATTGTCACGACATCTATCCCTAACGAGCAGGCCGGAGGTGATGGTGCTGAGGAAAAACTCCCTGAGATGATATGAGGAAGAAACCTTGAGAGGAACCTTGCTTGTAAATAATGTTCACAGCATGATACTGAAATATTTGTTTTGGTTATTTAAAAAAAAAATCATATGAGGTAAATATTAAATGGTATTTTATATATATATATACATATATGTATATACACACACTCACCGGCCACTTTATTAGCTACACCTTACTAGTACCGGTGTGGTCTTCTGCTGCTGTAGCCCATCCGCCTCAAGGTTCGATGTGTTGTAGGTTCAGAGATGCTCTTCTCCATACCTCGGTTGTAACGAGTGGTTATTTGAGTTACTGTTGCCTTTCTATCAGCTTGAACCAGTCTGCCCATTCTCCTCTGACCTCTGGCATCAACAAGGCATTTGCGCCCAAGAACTGCCCTCACTGGATATTTTCGCTTTTTCCGACCATTCTCTGTAAACCCTAGAGATGGTTGTGTGTGAAAATCCCAGTAGATCAGCAGTTTCTGAAATACTCAGACCAGCCCGTCTGGCACCAACAACCGTGCCACGTTCAAAGCCACTTAAATCACCTTTCTTCCCCATTCTGACGCTCGGTTTGAACTGCAGCAGATCGTCTTGACCATGTCTACATGCCTAAATGCATTGAGTTGCTGCCATGTGATTGGCTGATAGGAAAATATATATATATATATATATATATATACACACACACACACACACATACACACACACAAGCTATATGGCCAAAGGTTTTGGGACGTCTGCCTTTACATGCATATTTGTATATTTACAAGCACATTTGTAAGGTCAGAGTCTGATGTTGGAGAATGCCTGGCACACACTCTAATTCATCCCAAAGGTGTTTTATCAGGTTGAGGCCAGACAAGTTCCTCCACACCAGACTCGCTCATCCTTGTCTTTATAGGCCTTTCTTTGTGCACTGGTGTGCAGTCATGTTGGAACAGGAAGGGTGCATCCCCAAACTGTTCCCACAAAGTTGTCCAAAATGTCCTTTTGCTGGAACTAAGTGGCCGAGCCCAACCCCTGAAAAACAACCTGTCACGGACGCGGGGATAAAAAGACCAGGATGCAGGATAGCGTTAAATAAAACAGGATTTATTAACTAAAAACATGAAACACAGACACGACATCAGACAACAAACCGAAGACGCCAGAGGATTATATACAGTTAAATACTATAAACAATTAACACATGGGGAACATTTGTGCAGAGACAGGGAGGAGTAAACAAGGACGGGGCAGACACGTGACACGAAACAAAACAAAGTCCTGACACAACCCCATGCCATAATCCCCCCCTTTAAACTAGTTGCAAGTACCATTTTCCTGGCAACCGCCAAACCCAGACTTGTCCATCAGAAAAGACTGAGTCTTCACTCCAGAGAACACATCTTTATTTTTTTCAATCTCATTAAAATATCACAGTGGTAAAAGTGGGCGTGGTTAAATTACTTGTTAAGTAATGTGAAATTTTGATACCAAAGACCATCTAGTTAAATTTCAATTCAGAATATAGCGTAAAAGTGACAAAAGTAATAATTTACACTGAAAAGGTTTTTTATGAAACGTGTTTTATTAAAATCTAAAGGAGAACGTCCTAAGGAAATGTTTTGTGTTACTGTCCCCACCGGCGGATCTGCTGATGTTCTCACAGGTCAGCATCTGGGTGCGAAGCAGAAGAACCGCCTGAGGAAATGTGTTAATGAGGGGTTTTACGTACTGAAGAGTTAATGCACACCGGATTTCCCCACAAAAAAAGAAAGAAAAAGAGAACTCGGCGTACCAGAGATTACCACTGTTTCCTCACAGTCATTTCAGGGTCACTTCAGTACACCATATTCATCTAAGCCTTTCTGGTCCAGCTAAACTTTGCTCTTTGCTCAGATTGTGTCCTTTGTGTTACCGCAAAACTTTGCTGAAAGCAGAAAATCGTAGTTTTCAAACAGTAAGCAAATTTCTGCTCAAGCCTACAGACAGAACATCATGCTGAGTTTTTCCGCCTCGTGTTTTGACGGCTGAAGATGGAGACTACACAAGGGTATAATGTCACAGGAGGAAGAGAAGGAGGAGGAGAAGGAAGAGGAAGCCAATCATCAAAAAGCAGAAGAGAGTACAGAGCAGAGTTCTGGAGTTTCAGGATCGACTTGAGTTTCAGACTTGAACTTGTGATTGTGATGAAATCACTCCATCAAAAGAACTGTGGGATGTTTCACTTTGATGTACATCAATTCTGGAGAACTGGGGTCAGAAAAAACTTCTAACCCTCCTGGATAGTTGTTTGTTCTTTTCTACAAAGTATTCAAAGTATTCTTTACTTTTTGCAGAACAATAATTCAATTAAAGATTTTTTGCAAAATAAAATAATAATAAAAATATAAATAAATAAATAAATAAACACCACACTGATTGTGAGAAGAAAAAAGGTTATTCAGCAAAATTATGTCACCTAAACATAACGTGATCATGTTTTGTTTTAATTGGAATTTTTCTGCCTTCAAGAATTTAGTGATACTTCATAAATATGCGTCAACTTTTTTTATTTCATGACTGTTGAATTCTGCATTCTGATTGGTCAGAAGGCATTGATTTAGTTCTCTGCAAATGTTGAATTAGCATATAAAAGACATAAAGGCCTAAATATCAGTAAAGCCTTTATATCACCCAGTCTCTCCGTCGTTTATCTGTTAATCAGAAGAAAATGTTTAGAAAGCTTTCTATAGATTATATTCTTCATACTGATCCTAAAACTTCACTAAAATGTATGCAAATTTATGTAAATAACAGTCATCTATCTGAGACATCAGGCCATCTGAGGAGCTAAAGTAAAATATCACTGCAGATTTAGAAAGTTAAAAACAATCATTTCTATTTTAGTACCAAACATCAAGGTCTTAAGGTCAAATCTGAAATCCTGTAATGGAGAAGTCATGACTTCTATTATTTAAAATAATGACTTCTGTATTTAAAAACAGTCCTTTCTGCCCCTTGATTGTAGATCTGAGATGTTGGAGGAAGTAAGCACCTCTCCTGGCTAAGTGTCTTGTTTTTATCTGTGAATGATTCAATAATCATCAAGGCCTCTCAGAGTACTAAAGCTGAGGCTTGGGAAAACATAAAAAAAAGACAAGTCAGAGTGTTTGGCTTTCGGCAATATGTGTGTGATTCAAGAGTGTAGCATTCATAGATGAAATGCACTTAAAAAAAATAGTGAAAGTGATGTGACATACAGCTAAGTACGGTGACCCATACTCAGAATTCGTTCTCTGCATTTAACCCATTCAAAATGCACACACACAGCAGTGAACACACATACCGTGAACACACACTCGGAGCAGTGGGCAGCCATTTCCCGTTTCCGTGCCTTGCTCAAGGGCACCTCAGTCGTGGCCGGCCCGAGACTCAAACCCACAGCCTTAGGGTTAGGAATCAGTCTCTCTAACCATTAGGCCACGACTTGCCCCAATTTACTCACCTAAGCAAAGAATTTCCAAAACTCGCCATGGACAGTTTTAACCCTTGTATGTTGTTCGTATTTTTGTTACTCAGCCAGTGTTTGTGGGTCTGTTGGACCCGCTGCATTTTTGGGTTTTTACAGTAATTCAACACAATCAAAAATTTGATGTTAAAATACTCTATAGATGTTTACTTCATCCCAATTACAAGCAATATAAACAGCATATATGGTTAATATTTGCCCTTTACCTTTATTACATCACATTTTTTAATTAAAGTACTAATTTTTTTTGTTGTTTTTTAATAAAATGTAATAAAAAAGAAAAAGAAAATCAAATGTAATCAAGTTATGAGTGGGAAAAAATCAACAAATTTACAAGGAGGCAAAGTTTTTTAAAACTATTGTTGTTTATGAATATGGGTCCCACAGACCTGAACAATATACAAGGGTTAATGTAAATTGTAGCTGAGTTCAAAACAAAACACACAAACACACAAACACAGAATAAACAGCTGGTCTTTAGTTTTTCTTTGCAGATTTACAACAAAACTCATCGTAACCAATCAGATCAACGTTCCCACCGAAGAGGTTACAGGATCCAGACCACAGTTCCTACCTCCAAAACCATTTAAACCAGTCAGACTACAGCTCTTGAATCTAATAACTTTGCAACAGTTCCAAAGTTCCGGCCCCAAAGACAGTGTAACCAATCAGACCACAGTTCCTGCAGCAATGCCACTTTACCCAATCAGGCTCACAGTTTTCACCCCAATAACACTGTGACCATTCGGACCACAGTTCCTTCCCCAAAGACTCTGAAACAAAGGATACCATAGTTTTACTAACACTGCAAGAAAGTTATCTGATTTTGTTTTCTGCATCGTTTTTTGTTCATGTTTTTATCCTATTTAGATTGTGCTGACCTCTGGTGCTCCTGTTCTGACAGAACTTTATGAAACGCTGCTTGGCTCCTGCAGCCTGATGCTGAAATCCTTCCAACATTATACATGTTATGACCTCAAATGTATCAAGAAAAACATCAAACTGCAGCCAAACCGAAGCTCCTGAACAGACACACAACACCCACCAATGATATACCACTTCATATTTCATTCTCGATACTTTAATCAGAAGAAAGCTCCTTGAAGGTGATGAAGAAAGCTCATCTCATCTGAGCTTCTGATTATAGGCTGAATTACTTACATGATATTAGAGCTGATTTGATCTGATGTGCACAGTAAATTCATGCTGAATGACCTGTTCGGATCAGTTTACCCAGTTTTGACATTGTCACAAAGCAGCCTTACAGGAATATATCCATTCTGATTATAAACTACAAATTTCTTAATTTAATATATTGGCGATATTTACAAGAAACATTGAGAGGAACCAGAGTCAAAAGGCAACTCATCAGGGTGACATCTGGCACTGCGATTGTAAAATAATTCTATTTCTTTAACTGTACACTATGTAGTCAAGTGCTGTAATGTAACCAGCCGTTTTTTGAGCATCAGCGTAATTTCTGAATTAATGTCAAGTATCGAGTCTTCTCTTCTGAAGCACATGAGCACACAAAATTTTACCCAGAGATATCATATACAAAGAAAAAACAGTGGACCTAAAACTGAATCTTAGGAGCTTTTTACACCTGGTCACTTCATGTGTTTTCTGTGATCAGATAGCTATCCGATGGTAAAAAGACCAGGTCTAAATGCCCTCCAAAACGTTTTCGAGACGGATATAAATCTGATGGTTCAAACCACTTCAGGAGGTGGTCTGGGACAGATTTCAGATGAAACTGGACAGGTGTAAATGAATGTGGTTGTTCAAGCCACATACGTCAGCGCTATACTCCTCCCAAATCGCGCCAGAAACAAATATGTTTTCCCACCAGTGCTGGCTCCGATCTTTCACCCAGGTGTCTCTTTTGGTCTTAACCATTGTATGTTGTTCAGGTCTGTGGGACCCATATTCATAAACATCAATAGTTTTGAAAAACTTTGCTTCCTTGTAAATTTGGGATTTTTTCCCACTCATAACTTGATTAAATTCGATTTTCTTTTTTTATTACATTTTATTAAAAAACAACAAAAAACGAGTAGCACTTTAAAAAATTAAAACATGTGATGTAATAAAGGTAAAGGGCAAATATTAACCATATATGCTGTTTATATTGCTTGTAATTGGGATGAAGTAAACATCTGTAGAGTATTTTAACATCAAATTTTTGATTGTGTTGAATTAAAAACCCATAAATGCAGCGTGTCCAGCAGACCCACAACACTGTCTGAGTAACAAAAATACAAACATCATACAAGGGTTAAAATGCGCTGCTGGATTGTTACTGATATTAACTTTTTTAAGAAACATGTATGTACAGTAAGGGATGATCTAGATGATTTTGCTGTTACATATTGATGTACAGTGGTTTTATTTCTAGATCATTTTCCCACAATAATAAATACAAATCTAGGATTATTTATGTTATTTTTTATTAGGTTGGAGAGACACACTGAGTTCACTGTTCTTCAGTGGTCTTCTGAGTCAGCAGATCTCACAACAATGTCTCACCCAGTTAGACGACTGTGTCAGAGCATCTGTAAAACAGCAGGTCTTGTACAGTAGGGTGGTACCAGTGGTTTGCACCAAACATGCTCCAAGGAATGTGAGCCAGTGACGGGATCATGAGCGTACGAGGATCTGTAAAGATACTTTAGCAGATTATGATAGAAAGCTGACAGATTACACAGTGCAATGGGCTTTAAAGGGGCATGAGAGCATCCAAATTGATCATGGAACAATGCAAGAAGAAAAGAGTGCACCACTTAACTGTGGAAGAAATGGCACCAGGATGCACTATGGTGAGGGGGCAAGCCAGTGGATGGTGTGATGATTAACCAATCATTTTGCACAAAATTTTTTTTTTCAAGTTGTGAATGCAAATTTTCTAAAACATTTAATTGGCCTAAAATAGATTTCAAGTATATTTGGAAATATTTAATAAAAATATCACATATGCTTAAGGTTAAAATTTCTGCCAAGCTAATCATTTAGCATAGATCTGCATTTATCTAACACGGTAGCTTAGGTAATATCACTCACACAGCTATACTATTGCGTTAATCATGAGTAGTAGTGAGTAATTATGTGGTTTGCTAGCACATTGTCATTAGGAATAGAAAGGCCTGTCACAGTTTGTTTTGTTGCTAGCTTGATTAACATGTATTAGTGTGATTTTAAACCTTATTCAGTCTCTGTTTGTTTTTTAATTTCAGTAGAATATAAGAGAATATAAAGAATATAGAATATAACCTTTCCATTCTCTTCAATATCCTTATTTTCCATTCCTGTTTCTTCACTGTTATTTTTCACACACACACACACACACACACAAACACTTTTCCAGAAACATAATGACTCTCAGCTACCCTCTACCTCACACACTCTCGCTTCTCTTTCCTCCTCTATCATTCATTCAGGCCATTCCTGCTGTCTTACACACACACACACACACACACACACACACACACACACACACACAGTGAAGGTATGGTCTCTCTTCCTCTCCTCCACTCTCCTTGTCGATGTCTCTGATTAACGATATGGCTTTTCCTCTTAACATGTCATCCCGTGATTCATTTTAAGTGTGTGTGTGCGTGTGTGTGCGCGTGTGTTCTGATGATTCAATTAAAATGTTTCTCACATGCATTTGATCACAATGTCATGGTGCTTGTTGTTTATATATATATATATATATATATATATATATATATATATATATATATATATATATATATATATATATATATATATCTGTGTTTGTGTACTGGGCTTTTAATATGATTAATCTAGCATTGAGTCGCTTTATAAATGCTGTTCATGTCAGGGGAATGAAGCTGTATGTAATGAACTGAATTAGCATCTTGAGGAGGAACAGGTCATTTACCATTTGTGTGTGTGTGTGTGTGTGTGTGTGTGTGTGTGTGTGTGTGTGTGTTAAGAAAAACTTGTGTTTTTTGATTCATCAGTAGCTTATAATAAGTGCAAATAAGTGTTGTTTGTGTTAGAAATTAGCTAGAGTAGAAATGTTGTATTGCTAGGAGGTAGTTGTGTTGTAAATAACTATGGAAGGAGTCTTATGTGTCAGTCTTTTGTTACTGAAACTTTAGGCTTTCCACCGCTGGAAATTTCATAACTAGTTGTCAAAAGAAGTGATATCCTAGAGAGAGAGAGAGATGAGATTAATCAGTGGCAACTTTGACAATATACAGATAACATTTCAGAACGTTAAGCAGCATTTTGATGGAAGTTTACTTAAACATAGACATGCTAAAAGACAAGATAAGAAACAGGAAGACAAATGGTCAACAATGCAAAGAAAGCCGCAACTCCGCAGGCTTCATGCGATCACTTCTATCCCAGTTGATTCCTGATCTATTATAAAAATAGATCATTTGAGGTAGAAAGAACAAATCTATTTACATCGGTTGGTGAACTTGGATGCCAGGTTGACCTTTGGAATAAAGTAACCAAATGTTAAAAATGTCATGTATTGAGGCAGTGTTGGTTTGCAGACAGGCCAAACTCCCCATTTTCTGCCTCCCCTTACTGCCATTGGTTCATGCTATTTGTTACTTTATTATTTCAGATGCCATAAATAGCCCACTGCTTTGATACTACACTGATATGATGGGTATGCCTTTGATAATACCATTTATAGGCTGTTGTCAGTGATGGGTCATTATATTTCTGACTGGTTTATGGCTCATATTGTAGTATCTTGGTATGTCGATGGTTTACACTGTGCAGTTAAGAGAACATAATGCTTGGACTACAATCACTCCCCAGAAATGTTATGCCTTATTTAATTATCACTACCTCCAATGTTAGAGCCTTTTTTCATGACAGAAAATTTCTGCTACTACTATGTACGTCAGCAGTGGAGTTTATTGAACTTAATATCGGATCTATTAATTAATCTCCGGTCTCTTGGGGAGGCCCAAGATGCTTTATGAGAGGGAAGAGTTCTTCTTTTCCTCAGAAATAGCCACAGGGATGAGATGGAGAGACAAAGTCAGGTGGAGGTACAGGACTTTACACATAGTTATTGTTAATGTAAAATTAGTGCAGAGGATTTCCATGCACTTAAATCGGAACTAAGGGGAATACATACATAAGTCGAAATCATAATGCGCCACACTTGATATTCCTATTATTTTAATGATGGGAGACTGAGCAAATTGCTGTCACTTCAGATTAAACATGATGAGTCTTGAGCAAACAGACATGGCATTAAGAAAGCATCCCCTTGTCAATCCTAGCATTAAGGAAAAAGAAAGAAAGAAAAAAGCTCCAGATAGTGATAGGATTTCCCCCTGGGATATAATGTCACCTTTTATCGTAAACTTCACTCTAGTAATAGGAGTAATAGGAGCCCTACACAGGGACCAGAACAAACTGTTAGACTAAGAGTCACAAGGATCCTTTAGAATGTGCTGGATATCGGCCTGTAAGTTAAACTGGCACTGATGTAAATATTTTTGTTAAAGCTCTGGCCTTCAGACTAAACAAATATATAAATAGACATGATAAACTATGACTAGTCTGGCTTTCTCTTCGGTCTTTAACTGTACAACCTATTTGTATTAACATTATCAGATAGAGGTTTCAAATACATTAGAATCCATCCACAAATGTGTGCAAATCTTTCAGACTTTTGATACGGTTTTTAAAATTTGTTGAAATAGATCATAGTTAATGCCACTAAATGATCCCTAACCAAATATACACTTGGATGTCACTATATCACCATCATTACACTTCATACTTAAATGTAACTCCCAAACTCACAAGAAAATCACAGAATTTCACTTAAAAATGCAACATCTGAATCATAACTAATGCATAATTACATTCACCTAGAATGTAATCCATCCTGTTCAATTCTAATTCTCAAAATCTCAATAAACATAAAGAAAACGTATGAAGCAATCATTGCACATCGCTGTGACATGTGGGAAAAGGTTGAAAAAATAATAGGAGGACCTGATTTTAATCAAAAATATGTGGTATGGGCCAGGCGTTTTCGAACCTTACACACCAGCTGATCCAGAATAAACTCATTAATAGGGCATACATTGCTAGGCCTACATAACATGTCTTTAGGCTGGCAGAGGACACCAGAGTACTGAGCAAAAACCCCGAGGCATAGGGAGAACATGCACATGAACTCCACACACATGGTGAGGCAAGCATGCTAACCACCATGAAACCATGCCCCCCCCACCCCCCACAATGCTAAGTTTATTACATAAAATGGATGGTTCTCTTGTATATTTTACACCCAAAGACCCCTTTAATTTCCCTGCAATTGGATGACTTCAGCTAAACACACATCAAAAATGGGCTTTTCTGGAAGCAAGTACTAACTTTGAGTGGAACCATCCAATCCTACAGATTCTGGATGGCTAACTTGCTTTATTTGAAGGGTACCACTGCAATGGAATTTTGCGAGACACCATATTACTGTTGGTGCTATAAATGCGCTGGAACTAGGCTGATAGAATTGGTAATTAGCTGAAGTATGACTGTTACTAATGAGCTGTAGGCCGTGTTGATTGTTTTACACTGGGGATGAGATGTCAAACTGTTTCTGTAATGAACCCATGATGCTTCTTTTCCTTCCTATAAAATTTAGAAGATCATAGCTGTAGGGGGACAGAGCTGGAGTCTATGCCTCTATGTAAAACATTCAGTCAGATATAAGAAAGAACAGCAGGGACTCTGAGCAAAGTTCATATAACATCTGATTTCATCACTAAATCCACACACACATACACACGTGAAAAAACAGCAGACCGTCTGCTGCTCAAACACAGCTCTTAAAAAATATAAAAGTTCATGAACTCACAAGAGACAACATCACTGAAAAATGAAGTAGTGTAACTCCAAAGCTGAGCTCATGTCTCAGTCTATATAGGAGTCTGGATGTGAGTCAGAAGCACAGTGGAGAATCACAAATAGGAAACAAGTTGGAGTAAATATGTTAACGTTAAAAGTCACTAAAACCTTCTTTAAGGATTCTAAATTAAAAATCTTCATCAAGAAATTCACACCGCAAAATAGCTTTGATTACAAACAGCCTAACAATCGTTTAACATGTAAATTCTTAATATCAATCATACGACTACACACTAGATTTTCTTTAAATCAGAGGTATATCATAGAGGTGGTTTGGTTAGTCCAGTGTCTGGCAGGACAGTTATATCAGGTGACATAAAGATATCTACACCTGCTCCAGACAGACACTCCACTGGTGTCCCACAAGGTTCAGTACTCTGTCTTCTTTTATTTACACTGTATTCCTTTTCTCTTGTTTATGTATCTTTACATGGCTTCTCCTATCAGGCTAATGTAATGATGCCCACAAAGCAAATACTGTATGAGTTGAAGTCTCCAGTGGGTTCAAAATCAACCACCATCAGATACCCAGGTTGCTGATCAGAGCTTATCTTGTTTGACAGACATTACAACATGAATGTCATCAAAAGCTTACTCCCAGCTACTCCCTAAATATCTGCTCACACATAGATGTCTTGTTATACCCCTGGGTGTCCCACAAAACCTTGCTGTAGTTTGGGACAGCTAGCTATCACTACCCTCTAGTTGTTAACCTTAATGCAGGCAATTCCCTGAATCCTCTGTGACCCTGACGAGGAGCCATTACTGAAGCCACAAATGGTTGGAAATGGTAGCTTAATGGTTAAGGTTTCTTACTACCAATCAATGCGAATATTGGAAGGTTGTGAGTTTGAATACCAGGTACACCAAGCTGCCACTTCTGCGCCCCTGAGCAAGACCCTTAACCCTCAATTGCTCAGTTGTATAAAGTGTAAGTCGCTCTGGATAAGGGTGTCTGCCAAATGCCGTAAATGGAAACATTAACACCTCACAGCTCCCTGGTTTGATCCTAAGCCCTGGTATGATGTTGTCACCATTCTTTTCATTGTGGGTTTCTTCTCGGTTTGCAGGAATCCTCTGGCCTGCCAAAACATGTACGTTTGCAGTTTGTCCAGTAATGGACTTTTGTGACATCCAGAGTGTATTCCTTTACTCCAAGATAACATCCCTTACTTAAGGTGGATGAATGAATGATTTTCTGTCATCTCACATAGTTGAATGTAAGATTTTGTCACACCCACATGGAAAATGTTGCTCATATGTTATATGCTTTCTGCATAGGATTCTGAAGTGGTCCTAACATTGGAAAAGCATGTTGGAAGAAGTGTAAGGAAGTAAGATAGTACAGGAACATAGGAACAGCATGGATGATGGAGTGATGAAAGAAAGGGCAGATAGGAGGAAGCTTTGGATCTGATGCAGTGACAGAACCAATAATTAGCGTGACAAGATAGAGAATTGTTAGAATGATTAATGTGCAGCTTCCTCTGCAATGTGTAGGTCACTCAATAGATCACATGTCATGTGATGAATAAAACAAAACAATGAATAGAAAGCAAAGTTCTGTTGATTTTTAACACTGTGTCTGCAGGAAATAAAATGTATAATTCTACCCATAACAAAGGCTAAATGTTAATTTGCATGGCTAATTTACAAGCCGTTGAAATTCTTTATACATAAAATAATTAAGCATTAAGCTTAAGCATTTTGGTAGAATAATCTTTAAAAACCCATGGCACAGAAAGTAATTACACTCACTACCCTACGGACACATAACCATCAGCTACAAATGTACTTGACAGGAACAAAATTAACAGGATCCAACTGGACAAAATACATTTTAGAACCAGTTGAACTAATATCTAATGGACAAAAACTTGGACTAAACACTTATTAGGAGTCTGTTAAGGTACCCTTTTTTTGCAGGAACTTATTAAATGAAAATGCATTTGACTAAATAACTTTTGGACTGAAACCATTCAATTAAATACCTATTGGACAGGAAACTGCTCTACTAAATATCGCTTGGAAAGAAAACCATTAGTTTAAATACCTATTGGACAGGAACATGTTAGATTAAATACCTATTAGATAGGAATGTCTTGCATAGGTATCCTTTTGATTGGAGCATTTGGGATAGCATTTGAGAACCCTCTGGACAGGAACCCTCACTCACTCTCACTCATTTTCTACCGCTTATCCGAACTATCTCGGGTCACGGGGAGCCTGTGCCTATCTCAGGCGTCATCGGGCATCAAGGCAGGATACACCCTGGACGGAGTGCCAACCCATCGCAGGGCACACACACACTCTCATTCACTCACACACTACGGACAATTTTCCAGAGATGCCAATCAACCTACCATGCATGTCTTTGGACCGGGGGAGGAAACCGGAGTACCCAGAGGAAACCCCCGAGGCACGGGGAGAACATGCAAACTCCACACACACAAGGCGGAGGAGGGAATCGAACCCCCAACCCTGGAGGTGTGAGGAGAACGTGCTAACCACTAAGCCACCGTGCCCCCGGACAGGAACCCAATGTACAAAAAATAAAAACTGGACAGGAACCCAGTTGGACAAAAACACCAGACAGGATGCCATTGAACATGAACCTATTCAGAAACCCATTGACAGTTAGACAGGAACCCAATGGATGGCAACCCTTTCGATTGGACAAAAAAAAAATAAATATTGTACAGGAACTCATTGAACAAAACCTTTTTGTAAACAGACAAAACCAGGTAAACAGAAACCCAGTTGAGAAATAATGTTAATGCAAACTCCAATCTAACATTTTGTGAGGAAACATTATCTCTATAATATTAAAGAGCATCCTTTCATACCTTTGGAATATTCCATGAAAATGTTTTTTTTTGTACATTTTGGTCATATTTGTTGGTAAATTGTCTCTTTTTGACTCTGTTTAGCAAACTTTCTATATCATTTATGAGACAATTCATGTAGTTCAATATTTCAATATTTCACAAAATAAGTGATCAGCTATCTAAGCTATGTTCAGTGGACAGTGCTGAAGACTCCTTGTCATGATTCAGCCTGGACTTTTTGGCCATGTGCATTTGTTGTCGTTCCTCGTCACGTGTCTGCCCCGCCTTTGTCTGCTCCTCCCTGTCACCACACCTGCTCCTCATTGTGTCTTCATTGTCTTTTATATTTAAGTGAGCCGCGTTGCCGATGGCAGCGCAGAATCATTAGTTACGTTTCCCCTCGTCATGTCTGGTCCTTGTTAAATGTCGTCAGTTGTATTGTTTTAGTTATCGTCATTTTGTCTATGTCTTATTTATTTATTAAACCCCCTTCATTTGAAGCTATCCTGCGTACGGGTCTGTCTCCTTCCATCCAGGTTGTGACAGAATGATTCCGCCTAAAGAACTCAGACCCAGCAGGATAGCTTCTAGCTCGGACCGGCTTTTTATCTTCTTCTTCCCTTGGACTGTTCCGCCAGTCCTTCGAGCCTTTTTTCTATTTTTGCTGACATCGCTCCACCCTTTTTCCGGTGAGGGACGCCGCTCCAGTTTTCGGTTCCGTCCGAGGCGGACGTTGCCTCACTTCCGTCGCGGAGGATGTCATCATCCCGTTTTTGCTCCTTTTTTGTTTTTTGGTGTCCTGGGGCATCGCCCCGCCCTTTTTCCGGTGAAGGACGCCGCTCCAGTACCGGTTCCGTCCGAGGAGGGCGTCGCTTCACTTCTTCACTTGTAGGGTGCTGCAGGCCCAGGGCGATGGACCTTCCCACCCTCCCACCCTTGGTATTCTGGTCATCGGGACGTGTGTCTGGCTGCGGCGTATCGGGGTTGTGTTCGGCCCTTCAGCTCGGCTGTGGATATCGTTCGGCCCTTCAGCTCGGCTGTGGATATCGCTCGGCCCTTCAGCTCGGCTGTGACGTCATTCGGCCCTTCAGCTCGGCTGAGGATATCGCTCGGCCCTTCAGCTCGGCCATGGAAGTCGCGTGGCCCTTCTGCTCGGCTGAGGACGTCGCTCGGCCCTTCTGCTCGGCTGTGGACGTCGTTCGGCCCCTCTGCTCGGCTGTGGACGTCGCTCGGCCCTCGCTAGCTGTGCCGCCGTGAGCCTTGCTCCCCCCCACCGGCCTCGCCGTGTGCCTTGCTCCCCCCACCGGCCTCGCCGTGTGCCTTACTGCCCCCATCGGCCTTCGCCGTGTTCCTCGTTCCCCCATCTGCCTTCGCCGTGTCCCTCATTCCCCCATTTGCCTTCGCCGTGTTCCTTGCTCCCCCCATCTGCCTTCGCCATGTGCCTCGCCCCCCTCCTGGACTCTGGGGGGGTTCTGTCATGATTCAGCCTGGACTTTTTGGCCATGTGCATTTGTTGTCGTTCCTCGTCACGTGTCTGCCCCGCCTTTGTCTGCTCCTCCCTGTCCCCACACCTGCTCCTCATTGTGTCTTCATTGTCTTTTATATTTAAGTGAGCCGCGTTGCTGATGGCAGCGAGGAATCATTAGTTACGTTTCCCCTCGTCATGTCTAGTCCTTGTTAAAAGTCGTCATTTGTATTGTTTTAGTTATCGTCATTTTGTCTATGTCTGCTTTATTTATTAAACCCCCTTCCTTTGAAGCTATCCTGCGTACGGCACTGATAAAAGCAGATTCAAATGAAATGTATTTTAATTAGATGACAGATTAACACTCATTGGACAGCAGACTTTTAACACCTAATTTTGAATGGAAACATGGGTAGGTGTTTTTTGCATAGACAAAATGGCTTAGTTTTACTCGACTGCTTGCAAATGGTATCCCAACACCAATTCATTGGTGTTTGCATGCTGCAATGATTTCTCCTTAAACATTTCATCCAAGTAAGGAGCGTCTACTTTATAGAAATCAGGTGTACAGGTGTTCCTATTAAAGCGTACAGTTAGATGTAATTGGGTCACAAACCATGCTTGGGTCTCCTGTTTAGCAATTTTAGCTTTTGTTTACTCCATCCAGCATTTTAACGGACATTTTGAGACTCCGAGAGGAACCTCACTAATCCTCCCGGCTCACTCCTCATCGATTTACTTCACTGCTCAATCCCTCTGAGGTAAAAACGGAGCACATTTAACTTCTGTTATGGACAAATGACCAGCTGTATTACTCTGTAATAGGGCACACTGTGATTAGTTCAAATGACTGCAGTGTTTGTGTTTACAGAGTTGCAGAATTGTCAAAGGCACGCTGAGAACATCTTGTTATTTGTGTTTCTTTTTGTTTCCCAGGATTAAAAATGACCAAATCAGTGTGTTCCTGTGTGTCCTGTGTAAGGAGGCTTGAGAAGTGAAGTAACAGGCCAAAGAACTCACTGAGGCGAAGATTAACCATATGGCACCTTGTGTGTGTGTGGTGTGTGTGTGTGTGTGTGTGTGTGTGTGTGTGTGTTATTATGTGTGTGGTGAAGCCTAATCATAAATTCTAGAGTTTTATATATGACATCATCAGTCTAAACAAGGAGAATAATCTAAATTTAGCTCAGGACAAACAGGAGTCACTTACGCTCAGGAGTGTAATTCAGGTATCAGTTGTCAGTAGGTTTTAGTCCTGAAGTAGAATCAGATGTTTGTGTGGTGTGTTTGCTAATTAGTTTGAGTTGTTTTGAAAAAATGCTATATGCTTGTATACATGGTTCAAACGCTTTCCGCACCCAGGTTTGGTTTAGTTTATATCTCATGGCTCAGTTTAACTGCTCATATTTACACAAAATGCTGAAACTCATATAACTTTCATATTCGATTCACTTCCTGCAGTTGAATCGCATTTCCCCTGCAATCCACATTAAATTGTTTAAATGGCTCTTGGAGCCAAGTGTTATTGCCATGTTTGATTCCCACAATATGAGGAAAACCCACCAGGGATGGGACTGCTTTCTTAAACGGTCCATCCACATAATGACCAGTATAATGGATCATGTTTGGGCATCTCAGATCGTTCACATTTATTCTTCCAGTCCAGATTAGCCACATATCTTCTTCCCCGCACTCAGTCTCAACTCTGTGGATCTTTGAGCATGTTCCACAGCGGATAATGAATTAAAGTAAATGGCATTGTGTGTATCTCAAAGTGCCAATTAGCAACAGAGGGAAAGGTCTGGGGCAGAGTTATAACACAAAGAAGCTCTTCTCTAATTACTTCGGTGAATACGGATGAGAAGTTTAAGAAGGAATTATTGCAGCTTGCAAACGCTAAAACACATTTCAGCGAAAAAATGGACAGACGGGGCGAGAGTCGGGACACAAAAGTGTTGTGTTGGTACGAAGTCTCAAGAGGAAACTAAGCTGTTTTTCGGTCGTATAATTCTGTATTGAAGCTGGTTTGAGTTTTTCATAAACTGTCGACCTCCTACAAATTTTCACACAGAGAATAATTACAAAAACAATAACAAACAAAATGTAAGTTAAATTAAATTTAAAAAATTGTACTTAGCATTTCTGCTGGTTATTAATGTTAATGTTAATAACCACTGTTTACAACCGTGGTCAGCAGAAAAACATCTCCATTTATGATCATTTACTAAGTAGGTATGGAACACCGACAGGGTCTGGACTGATTTTATATAAGTGTGTCGTGGCAAAATGAATATGTTCAATAAGACGGAGTCATTTAGAATATAAATTTTAGGAGACGAGTCAAAAATAACAGAAGGATTTTAGTCTCATGAGCAGACGTTTGAAGAGGCAGATGGCAGGTCTTATTTGCTTATAGCAAACAAATATAATGCTTTTTGACTTATTCTCATTTATCTGGAGAAAGATTTTTTTGCCACCTGTGATCTGACATGGGTAATGCGATCTAAATGAGAGGCAGCTGTGAATGTGGATTAGAATAGGAAAAATTACCATATTTGCATATTTGCGATAGCCTGGGAAAACCTTCGCATTGTAAAATCGTGCCTATGTATAGTTTTGAATTTTACATATTTTCCTGTACTGAAATATATTTCTTTTTTCTCATTGATCTCAAAATCAGAATCAGAATACTTTATTAAGCCCTATGGGAAAATTGGTTTCGTTACTGTTGCGCCAATATATGTTAAAAAAAAATAATGAACTAGGATTTGGGATATGTTTTCGAAAGGTGTCACACAGGTAGGGAGGATTTCCTGTGTTGCCCTGTGTCCACTTTGCTTGAATGAGTCTGCAACTGAACGTACTCCTGTGTCCATCCAGGATATCATGGTGCAAGTGGAAGATCTTGTCTGAGATGGGCAGCAGCTTAGACAACATCCTTCTTTCTGACACAGAAAGAGTGGCTACAACGGAATCCCAGAACATCCTCAGCATCGTCCTGCAAATGCTGAAGGACCTCAGCCTTCTCAGAAAGTAGAGGTGGCTCTGGCCCTTCTTATAGATGTCTTCTTATAGAGTCCAGTCCAGTTTATTATTAATGTGAACTCCCAGGTATTTTGTAACCCTGTCCACAGAGACCCCATGGATGGAAACAGGGGTCATAGGTGCCTCACTCAGAAAGGTTCTACAATTTCTTATGGTGAAAGTGAGAAAAATACATTTAATTTAATTCCATTCTGTAGAATGACACCTAGAAATCACATTCTTTTGTAGTTATAACTAAACAAATGTGCCAAATTGTAAAGAATTCATTTAAAATGAGAAATTTGATTGTCAGCATCATCCACAGGTTTGTAAAAGTCACTCGGCTCATCTTTATTATGCTGACATCAGTCCATCTACAGTATCTGTCTATTCTTGGACATATGATTACGTGTTACGTGTCAGTGCTGCTTTGCATCTGTTGCTATGTTTGATTGTGTGCACACCTATATTGCACCATGTCAGATTTTTGATTGTGTAGACACCCTAGGTAAGGTGGCAGGTACTTCTTCTTCTTCTTCTTCTTCTTCTTCTTCTTTCGGCTTTTCCCTTCAGGGGTCGCCACAGCGAATCAGCTCTCTCCACCTATCCCTATCTTCTGCAACCTCAACACTTGCACCCACTACCTTCAAATCCTCATTAATTACATCCATATACCTCCTCTTTGGCCTTCCTCTTTGCCTCCTGCCTGGCAGCTCCATGTCCAACATTCCCCTACCAATATACTCATGCTCCCTCCTCTGAACATGTCCAAACCATCTTAATCTTGCCTCCTTAACTTTGTCCCCCAAACATGGGCTGTCCCTCTGATGTACTCGTTCCTAATCCTGTCCAATCTTGTCACTCCCAAAGAGAACCTCAACATCTTCAGCTCGGCTTCCTCTAGCTCTGACTCCTGTCTCTTCTTCAGTGATACTGTCTCTAAACCATACAGCATGGCCGGTCTCACCACTGTCCTGTACACCTTTCCCTTGATTCTTGCTGATATTTTCCTATCACACAGAACTCCTGTAATTTTGGTTAGTTAGCTAGTTTGCTTGCTGTTGTAAGTTAGGTTAGTTAAATAAAACCGAGCTGCTAAGGCAACTAAATGTCTGGTGGTTAAACAAGTTATTCTATTCTATTCTATCATCAGATGAGAAATAATCCCTCATTTCTGCATGCAGAGTTACAGAAAGCACAAAGAGACAAAAATAAGTAGACTGGAGCTAATAAGAGAGGTGACAATCATCACGTTACCTACCTAGTCGACTCACCTCCTCTCAGTTCATAGCTGATGCACGACCACACCTCCAGTTTCTGGTGAATTCTTAAAGAAACGTCAAAGTATAATCCAAGAGGAAAGAAAAGGTGTTAGTATTCAGGCAAAGCAGCATCCAATGGGTTTTCCTCACACTAAATCTCATGTATAATTAAAACAAGACTGGGCCTAAACAGAACCCTGAGGTGCAGTAAGTCATATAGTCTATAATGTAATTTACAACAAGAACTGAAATTTCAGTAGACTTTGTTGAGCCTCATGTTCTCTTTGGGTTAGACTGATGCAACCGGAATTGATATTTAATAAAAGAAATACGTAGAGCAATACTCAATGATTACTTCCAAGAAAATCATGTTCATTTTTTGTACAGAGATGACATTCTGGGTTATTTTGACCATTTTATATAAATAAAAAAAAAAAAAACCAGCATCCAATTTGCTCCAGCTCTTATTTATACTCCTGCTGGTATGCGACAGGCTTCTTCAGCTACAGTTCCATTAATAAATTGAATTCATTACTAAGAAAAGGGTCGAATATATAATTATATTAACATTTGAGGATGTTGATAACATCTGTAGTATTTGCCTGAACACAGATAGATAATATTAGGTATATATGGTCTTAAAAAAACTTGCAAATACTTTGTGTCCGAATACAACCTTAAGCAAAAGTAAATAAAATATTTACTTAGTTCTTGAGCATATCTACAGAAAGAGAAACCATACACGATCTGCCCCAAACTCATTCCCACATCCCTTTGGTCTTATATCTCAGTGTGATTACAGAAGAGAACAGGAATGAAAATGGTGAAAAATATGAACTGGAGCACCTCAGAAAACACTGAAGATGCTCAAATATATATATCACATAGTCATGTGCTGTTTTTTTTATCGATCGCCATTGCAGCATGTTGGGACTTGGGAGACAAGCCATCATCTGTCACTCGTGCTAATCAGCTCTTTTGGTGAGGAAGTTAGCTTTTAAAGGTCAGCCACTTTGTTAGCAAAGGGCTTTTGCTGTCAGAAGAATATCTAGCATCATTTACGCCGTTTTGTACTTTTTATACGTGACAATACAGTATATTTGACTGACCCTCTGATATTTACAGCATATTTACGATGGTCTTTTATCGATCGACACTACAGAGAGGTGGGAATCGGGGACGAACACAGCTCCATTCTTCATTGATCGTTCAGCAATGAAGACAAGCTATCATCTAATCAGCTGCCGTGACAAGGAACTTTTGAACATTGCTCATTTTTAGCGAAGGTCATTAGCTGTCAGAAAGGATGCTAGCAGCAGCAGGGAATTGGGAAAAAGTTAGCAAGTACACAAATTTCTCTAACTAAAAACAGATACTTTCTGCTTTCTCCAGCAGAGTTCACTTTCACAGATATAGGATACAGGTATAAAGGAAGGATGATACTGGAGCTTTGATATCTGCCTCCATTTAAAATGTGTACATTTGTTTTGAAGACTCGTATAGGAAATGTGCAGTATTTACAGCACAGGTTTTAATAATAATCAGAGATAAAATATTGTCCAATCAGGTTTCGGGGGAAATTTTTTACAATTTACTCTTGTACCTAAAGACACCTCCAGAACTATTGGAACATCAAGACATTTCATTCTTTTATTTAAGCTATAAACTGAAGACATTTGGGATCGTGAACAAAACATGAACATGAGAAGTGAGGCTAAAATGTCAGCTTTTATTTCCTGGTATTGTGTATATGTGTTTAACTACCAAGAATTCCACATCACATTTTTAGTATTGAAAAAGTATTGCAAAAATATCAGTTTTTAGCCGGAATTGCCTTGTTGGGTCGATTGTTTAAACAATGAATAACTCCGAATATCTAATCTTGGGTTTCAGTTTCAACTGTGGGAAAGTTGAATTTGTTGAACTATGGGGGCATGGTGGCTTAGTGGTTAGCACGTTCGCCTCACACCTCCAGGGTTGGGGGTTCGATTCCTGCCTCCGCCTTGTGTGTGTGGAGTTTGCATGTTCTCCCTGTGCCTTGGGGGTTTCCTCCGGGTACTCCGGTTTCCTCCCCCGATCCAAAGACATGCATGGTAGGTTGATTGGCATCTCTGGAAAAATTGTCCGTAGTGTGTGAGTGCGTGAGTGAATGAGAGTGTGTGTGTGCCCTGCGATGGGTTGGCACTCCGTCCAGGGTGTATCCTGCCTTGATGCCCGATGGCGCCTGAGATAGGGACAGGCTCCCCGTGACCTGAGGTAGTTCAGATAAGTGATAGAAAATGAGTGAGTGAGTGAATGAACAATAAACCAACATGTAGATATGGGTCCATACTTCTATGTTCACATACAGGATGCGACAATCAAGCCTTTTTATTGTTTATTTTCACTCTGGTTTGACTTTACAGTATTCGTTTGCTCTTGCCCGCATTTCTTCACGCTTTTTGTTGATCTGTCCCTTGATATTACATTTTTTTGCTCTGGATGCTGAGCAGAACTTTGTATCTCTCTTTATAACAGTTGCTGTCAGTTTTTGTTTATCCTCTTAATCCATTTTAATCCTGATATGTCAATGTTAAATTTTAGAAAAAGCCTCAAAATGAAAGGATATTTAAATTGACATACTTACTGCTTTTAAAGAAACAAAAATCTGTCTGGTCAATGGGCATGACAGATTTAGAGGAAAGACAAAAAAAATGAAAAATCACGGAATTTAATCGAATTAGTCACTGATTTTCATACAGGTTAGTATTCGGTCTAGTGAGTTAGTCTACCGAGTCAGCATCCACAAGCTCCACAAGATTTGAGAGACTGACTCACCAGAATGTAAGCATATATCTCCTAGTGTCAAAACCTGCGAGTAAATCGAGCACAGATCACGTTCACGTTCACAATTGAATTTCCTCTAAATTTGTCATACCAGAAAGGAATCGCTTCTGTTTTTTTCCTTCAGATTTAAAACTCATCTGTTATTTCCCCTGTAGCGTAAACACACACACACACACACACACACACACACACACACACACACACTTGGTGTTATTGACTAAATATTAGATCTGTATCCAGGCTGGGACTTGTACTTTCCAGTCTTGCTTGATTTCGATTCCACGGCTTAGGGTTAATTTCAGAGACGAGTCTTACTCGCTGTACATCATATATCGCTCGAGTGTGTTATTTATTTGTGTGTTTTGCATGGCTGCAGGTTTGTGCTAATGGCCTGCAGGGAATGTGTAATTGGATCTCTTTTCATTTTGGCGGGAAATTGCCTGGTGATAGATGCGGTCAATTACGAGCCACTGAGAGCCTCCTTGCATTCTCTCTCTCTCTCTCTCTCTCTCTCTCTCTCTCTCTCTCTCACACACACACACACACACACACACACACATACAGCCAATTACTCTAAATCAGAGTGCTGCTGGAAGACAGGCTTGTGGAAGATGCCACTTTGATCCACTATTAGGAAATGTGCTTCACTTTTATTTCTTTATAGTAAAAAAAGAAAAAAAATGAGATTATGGTATGTAAGAGTCACAAAACTCTGGACTCCTCCTCTGGTTTCCTCACAACTCACACAAAGCCAGGTACGATCAAATATGCAAATGAGTTATGCAAATGCAAATTGAGGTAAAGCTTGAGCTGGCTAGCAAAAGCTAAGTATTTTGTATCTGACTTAATGCTAATTCTTCTTTTGCCTCTTAATTAATAGGAGTTTATAACAGAGTAATCTAAAAAAGAGAGATTTGTCCCTGCTAATATGCTAATGTTTGTGTAGCTTTTTTTATTATTATCGTACTTCAAACGCATTACAGTATATAACATTAATATTAATATTGTATGAAAGCTGTCTAGTTACTAAAGTCAAAAAGCTGCTGCTTGCTAAGTCACTAATCACCTAGCAACATGAGCACAGCAGCTAGTGCAGCTAATGTGGATAAATAATATGCGCTTCAGGGCCTGTATTCATAAAAAATTATTAGTTAATACTTAAGACTTTCTCCTAGTGATTCTTAGAAATGTGGGTTTCAACTTAAGAGAAGATCCTAGTACAGATAAACGTTCTTCATAAAGAATCTTTAACCTTTAAAAGATCTCATAAGGTCAAAAGGTGTAAGGAGAAGTGAGAAGGATGTTAGAGGTTTAAAAGTTTCTTTATCAGAGGAGATGAAATGGAAATGGTTAAAAGGTAAAGAGGGAGAAGAAATGTATTGTATACAATATTTAATAATGATAGTGAGTTAATAAGAGGATATAGATATATATATTCTGCCGCTACATCATTTATAAATACTCTAACATCATTGAAACAGAGTTGAAATGCCATAGCAGCAGAAATGCTATAATTTGTCTCCATGACATTTCTGCATTGTGTCGGAGATGTTTACATTTACATTTATATTACATTTATAACATACAGATGTTAGAACATCTCTAATATGTTCGGTCACAAACGTAATCCCTACATTACATAATATTATATATATATATATTAACATAGAGACAAAGTGAAGGATTATAATAGACCAGATTTTAAAAACGCTCCTTTTTTTATTAAGTAACTACATAGAAAACTTAGAAAAATTACATAGTGTTATTCTATTAAAATTATTGCTTTAGCTGTTTTTTTTACCCACACAGAGTCCATGACGCTGCATTCCATCACAGAGGTAGACGAGTGAAACGCTGTGACTGCATGCTCTCTGGCCTCAGCGCTCAGCCTCGTTGTGGAGGTCATTTCACTGTCCGTCGCTATTCGACCTCCATTTTTCACTCGCTGCTCCTGCTGAACTATACACACTGCCTCGGGCCATGGCTAACATTCCTCTCTCTCATACATTACTCTGTCCTTTTGGGAGAAATTTCAGTGTTCAGGTCCAAATGGAGTTCTGACGGAACGGGAAGTAATGCAGCACGAGCACAGCAACGCGTGAAAAGGCTGTGACGGTGTAATGAAATGACGATGCTGAAAAAAAAGTAAAGTGGCAAACCATAACAAGGCAGCGATGCATGAAGAACCACTAACAGGGTCAGCACACGTAATGACGCAGCAATGCATATGAATGAATTAACCTATTCACGTTATATACATTTATACTGTAAATCCGTGTTTACTTCTATCTTTCATACTAGGAATTACTTACAAATGTTTCTGCTACGGTATAAATTAAATCTTATTTTATAACCAGGTATGTAAAAAAAAATTATTTTTTCACTGTACTGCCTAAATGTTTCAAAAGCTGCAGGATAAGTAAAAATGAATCATTAGCAGGAGAGTTAAACTGTGCGTGTGTGTGTGTGTGTGTTGATTTGTTCTGAAGGTACAATGAAAATGTTGAGAGGCAACTCATGAGTGCTAACAAGCTCTGTGTAAAAACGTCCTACATGATTTTTTTTTTTTTGTTTAATATTAAGAAAGGACATCTGAGTTTTTATGTCAGCCGTGAATGAGCAACCCTCTGCCTCACCTCAGTAAAATACGTCACTATGTAAGGAACTTATCTCATCTGCCTCCTCAGACGGCTTGAACTTCACATATTTAAAAAAAAAAACAAAAAAAACTTAGCTAATTTGCAAACACTGTCAAGTATATTTTGATCATGCTAATGCTACATTTCCCTGTATTCCATGCTAGTGCTAAGTTTTCCTGTTTTCCTTGCTAATGCTAAATGCTAAATTTCTGGTTTTCATTGCTAATGCTGATGCTAGGTTTTCCCTGACAGTGCTTAGTTTCCCTTTTTTCACCTTGCTAATGCTAATGCTAGTTTTTCCTGTTTTCTGTGCTGTTTCCCCATTTCATTTTTGCTAATGCTAATGCTAGTTTTTCCTGTTTTACTTGCTAATGTTACGTTCCCCTGTTTCTTTGCTAATGCCAATGCTAGGTTTTACTGTTTTATAATTAAATTTAAAAGTTAAATATTACAATTTGACAGAGATATAATGATGCTCTCTCTCTCTCTCTCTCTCTCTCTCTCTCTCTCACACACACACATAACTAAAAGCCTACAGCCACACAAATCTACATTATCTTCCTCTCTCTTTTTCTCCTCTCATTTATCTCTCTCTTCTTCTCTTTCTACATCAGGCCTTTAAGTAATGAAGTAATCTCTCTCTCTCTCTCTCTCTCTCTCTCTCTCTCTCTCTCTCTCTCACTCTCTCTCACACACTCACATACATTCTCTTTCCCTTTCCCTCATGATTCATCTCTCTATCCTCTCATCTCTTCATACCCTTCTGCATCTCTGCATCCCTGCATCTCTGCATCTATCGTCTGCATCTTCTCCCTCTATTTCTTCTAACTATTTCACTCAATTTTTTTCATTTCTCTCTCCCTTTATTCTTCTTTCTCCTGTAACTAAGTAAATCAAAAGCATCCAGCCTCAGATCTTCACCCCCCCCTTTCTGTCTATGAAAATGGCCATTTTTGCACTAATTAGTCGTTTTTTTCTGTCATTTGTGTGGCAGCAAATTTCTAAGATGCTACTGATCATCCAGACATGACTTCCCTCCCTCGTTCACTCCCTCGTTACCTCCCTCCCTCCCTCATTCACTTTCTCCTTGCACTCTTCCATCCCAGTTAAAGCCAAATCAGAGTTTCTTCTCCTTTCCTTGTTATTTTGTGGGGGGATCTGTGGAGTGGGCATCTCTCGGCTCGGCTTTGTCCCAAACCCCGAAAGCAGTAGGAGGGAGACGTGTGGTACTCTGATGAATAATGATCGAGACATGCGTCACTCTGAGCCACGGCTTTCTGAACCCCGCCGCAGGCAATTACTTTGTTTTAGCTTCTGAGGAAAAAAGAGAAGGAGATGGGAGCAGGATTGAGTGCAGAGGAAAGGAGGGAAAGTGAACAGTGCCATCTAGTGGAGGACCTGCCATGGTCTGGTGAGAAAAACGAGGTGAGCTAATGGCTGTTTGTGTTTTATCCTGCTGCATTCTGGGGATTGTAGTTAGATCTTGATTTCAGCATCAAGAAACTTTAAAACTGATTTTCTAATTTTCACTTGATTGAGAAACAACAGCATCAGTTGACTCCTTCTGTTTCCAATGATGATTATTTATACAAATTAGGTGGTTTATTTGTTGTCAAACTGCTCCAAGCAACATGTAGTTCTTTGTACTGTGTGGAAACATATAAGACCTAAAGATCCCTCAGCTCCCTGTGTGAGGTGTTTTAGAGAGCAGTCATATATATATATACACACAGTTACAATCCCTGTCATATAATACTCATGATGTGGGTCTGTATAAAATGGTATCTAATATAATCTCTCATCATGCTTTTCTTTTCTTTCTGAGGGTCATGGTGGCAAACATGCTGAAAAGGTCAGCTGTATCTCCTGCCCCAGATTTCAGCTCCTTCTATTTTATGCTCAGACGTTTCAAACCAAATGTGAAGCACAATCTCTCCAGCAGGTTCTCTGTCTACCTTCACTAAATTGTCTGTGAAAAGTCTGGTGGAGTTTGCATGAATGTTCCTGTACCTTCAGCCAGATAGGTCCATGAATGGAAGAAGGGTCATGCATAATACAGATGGTTTTTTTGGATCCCATCTTGTGGCACCAAGAGATTGGTGCCACAGCTCCAGTTCCAGAGTTCCAGAGTTCCATCTCCAGTTGTGTTCCGCTTCATGAAGATTTTGAACCTTCAGTGAGAAGATGCCAACTTCATGTGGTCTTTGTGGACAACCTCATAATAATAATAATAATAATAATAATAATAATAATAATAATAATAATAATAATAATAATAATAATAACAATTTTCAGTCTTTATCTGACAACAGAAAGGAGATTATACATAATAATACTCTCTGGTGTTTATAACAGTTTATAATTACACCCTCCAGTGTCAGCAGACCCTGGAGTTTTTCTTCACCACAGTCACCTCAGGTTTGTTCATTATGGATAAATACAAAGACAATTAAATAGAAGTCTAATATTAATTGTCAACATTTTGTACTACATTTCTTATGTTCTGTAAAGCTGCTTTGAGACAATGTTCGTTGTTAAACGCACTATACAGTACAGATAAAACAAAACTGAATTGACTCTGGGATGAACATTATCGACTCTTCAGTCTCAGCCACTTCATGTTGATGTCTGTGAACTGAGACAGAGAAGAAGCAAATGAATTAACAGACTTTGATCAATCATGCTGAAGAATGACAGGTTCGAATGTCCTCACTTTTTTTTTTTTTTGGCAAGACTTTCACTTGAGCTAAAAATACCCTAGTGTTTTATATATTTTTCAGTCGATAGCCAAGGCAGGAAATCCACTTTGCACTCAGATCAATAGGTAAGGGTTTCCTGTCAGGAAGAATGGCAGCCTCTTTAGTCATTCAGTGGCCGAGTTGAGAAGCGCTGAGCTGAGTACTTCTAGCACTTTTCAAAGTAGGGCTTTTAATTTCACAAAATGTAGTGAGAAGGATTAACCATTATCCTATAGGGTGTTTAAGGGAGCAGGAGAAACAGAGAATGAAGACAAAATAACAGATTAAAGTGCTGTTTTATTTTTTATTTTTTTTAACCAGAAATGCAATTTCTTTTCTTACTCTAGCATTTATCGTGTCTTGTATCTCTTGTCTAGTGAAAACTGCTTATCTGTGAGCTGTACATATTCACAGATCAGGCTTTATGTGAGTCTGCGTTTAAATCCCAAGCTTTAAACCCGTCTTAACTCTCAGCAAAAGCAGAAGTGAATAAATTGCGAAAGCGAATGTAACTTCGTGCAGCTAAGAAAGAGCTATAAAAAATATGAAAGCATGTGCAGTGTAAGCTGAAGAAGAACAACGGGGTTTAATATTATAGGTCTGATTTTCATTTCTCCTGATTTTCAGTATGAAATAAGAAATGAAGCCTTTATTTATGTGAAGTCAAAGAAATTCAGTTTCAGGTCAAACACCTCCACTTTTACGTATAAAATGTGCCTTCGTCTCTCTCACACACACACGCACACACACACACTCTTTACTGAAAAGGTAAATACAACTTTCATAATTAATATTTAAAATCCATTTAATTAACCAAACACAAAGCTATTCATGTGACATCAACGTTAGCATCTTGAAATTCAAGGTCTTTTTTTTTTGTCAACAAAGAAAAAGGTCCAGCTTGATTTATTTCATGATTACTGGAAGGTAATCCTTAAAATATACAAACGATCATTAAAACCATCAGAAACAGATGCTGTTTGCTGCCTGAATTGTTCCTCTGGTTCAAATCGATCATGACTGAATAAATGTTTATTAGCAGATCGTAAGGTGTTCTTGTATCTTAGTATCAATCTCTAAATCAGGTTCAGAAGAGCAGAGACCTTTATACAGACCTCAAGACTAAAACTCCAGGCATGTGGTGTTGTGTAAAATAAGCAGTAAGTATGGTGCGGTTAATTACACTGCTAATTAGTGGTTTGTTTAATACACTACGTCGTGGGAAAAAAAATTAGCACTTTGCTACACTAATGGACTGTTCATGTTGCCTGGAAACAGTGAATTGTTTCATACGCCTCAGCCTGTCTCATCCCGAGAAGTTATTTTATCTTCTCTCTGTGTTTCAGGAACAATGCTGTGTGTTTGTGTTGCAGACAGAATGGCAGACTGAATGAGTATGAGTCATGGAGCAGAATAAATCTGTGTGTGTGTGTGTGTGTGTGTGTGTGTTTGAGAGAGAGAGAGAGAGAGAGAGAGAGAGAGAGAGAGCATTTCCTAAAGCTGAGGCTCATATTAAACAATATTTTATTAGCACAGCTCATTCTGTAAACTCTATAGCATGGGACCTAAACAGGACGTAGCCAGTTTAGAAATAAAAAAGCTTTTAATTAGCCGCTAAGATCTAAAAAAAAAAAATAGTTTTAAACACAACACTCACTACACATCACATTTTATTAATTAGTCATAATTGAACATCGTGTAACCACCTGTTGCTAGCATTCACTCTTTATTAGCAAGTATTGAGAAGTTAATTTGATTTTTTTTTTTTTTTTTTTTTTTTAAAAAACCTTCACTTTTTTTTAGTCATTTTCCATCACAGTAGTGTGAAGGATCGACAATGTGTCACACAGTTAAAACCAGTTCTTGTAAGGAAAAAAAAAGTGAACTTTAAATAGCTTCTGTCACATTCATGAGATCTAAATTTACTACTTAGTATCTAGAAGGTTAATTTCAGGGCTGGAGCTTTACTGAAACGTTTCATTAACTTTTATTAGAGGAAGAGGAAATAAAAAATAAAAAAAAAGATTAGAGCTTAGAGTTTTATTCCGATCACTGAAAAACACACAGAGTTCAATACTAGCAGCGATCAGTGTGTTTATCGCTAATCCACCGCTAATTTTTCTCACAGGAATTGTTATTTCTCACATGAATTTGAGATAATAAGGTTTTTATTATTATAGACATTCTCAAAACCACAGTCACTTTAATAAAAATTAAAAGAAAATTAAATCTTGGAACATATTTTAGATGTTTTTTTGTTTGTTTTGTTCCCAACACATACTGTAATGTTACAACATTACCTCAGACCCTTACACACTGCTGTAAGTGAAGACTGAGTAATAATAAATAAAAGTTTTGGAAGTCTGTTCATTCTCTAAAACACACCAAGGTCACGACCCTTATCTCACCATGCCTGTGTATAAACCGCCGCTCTTCTGTTTCTGCCGTCTGCATGAAGATGAGTCCTACTGTGCTTCTGATGCGCCGCACACCAACACTGCTTTATCTTTGTCCGTCATGAGAGTTGCGAGACTGATGCCTTTGGGTTTACACTCTGAAAAAAGACTTCAAGAGAATTCACTCTGAGTCGTAAAGTTAAGCACAGGGTGTGTTCAGTTTCCTCAAGTGGCACATTATCAATGTCTTCCTTCAGTCTTTGGTCTTAGTTGCAGGTCTAGAGAAAGCTTGATGCCCTGCTGAGGTTTTGTGTGAGGAAAAGTGACATGATGTCTCATTTGATGCATCTTTAATGCAGAAGAAAGAAAGAAAGAAAGAAAGAAAGAAAGAAAGAAAGAAAGAAAGAAAGAAAGAAAGAAAGAAAGAAAGACGTATATAATTAAAATAATTTAAAAATGTAGGTAAAGAAGAAATGAAAAGACGCTCTGCGAGACCAATTTATTGTCTGTATAAATGTCTTGAACACTGAATTTATTTATCACTGAATCATGGAATCACTGAGTTGTTGAATCACTAAATCAAGTAAGTGTTGAATCACTGAATTGTTGAATCACTGAATCACTTAATTGTTGAATCACTGAATCCTTGAATCACTAAATTGCTGAGTCACTGAATTGTTGAATCACTGAATCACTTAATTGTTGAATCACTAAATTGCTGGAGTCATAGCATTGTTGAATCACTGAATCATTGAATCACTGAATCACTGAAACATCACACCTCGTTCACTATTGATTCGGTCTTATTATTAATTAGATTTCCAGTTCACACCTATTTTATTGCATGTTTCTTTTTCACACTTTCAGTAATGTAACTGATCCTTTTGCTTAACACTGTATTTGGTTTGAAATGAAAGCTCTGTTCTGCTAGCAGCTCTCCATGACAATTCTGTCTCCCTTTAGCATGCTAACCATACTGACTTTGTTAACGCTAAGTGCTATTTTTAACAAGTGCTTTTTTAAAAGCACACACTCTAGCCACTGGTTCCCTCTTCTGAACCTTAAAGCTAACCTGTTTGACCTATTTCTATCAATACAGAGAGTGGTATCGCTATCTGTTCAGCCTTTCTCTGTGTTTCATGGATGAGTCATTGTAATTCGCACCCAGACCATTTCCACTTTTCTCTCTCGGGTTTCAAATGTCCGCTCACTCCGTAATGTACCTTCCACCGAGAGCCACATGGGAAAACCAGACGGGGGTCTAAATTAGCCTCAGCATGTGTTCGCAATAAAACAGCATGTAGCAAAGCCATAACAGCTGGAGTGGGAGTATTGACCCACACACACACTCACACACACACTAACACACACACACAAAGTAAAGAGTAGGACCTGCTGATTTTGACTTCTGCTAGCCTGCACGCAAAATTTGCGTAAAAGGAAGTTTGATTGTTACAGACAGGAAGTGGCGAAACACACAGGATCAGATTAATGCGATCCATTATGCTAAAGCTAATGAGGTTTTATGGTGGGTTACATGAACTTCAGTAGTTTTGGACTGTTGATAAATTCTGAAGAGATCAGAAGAATAAATGTATTGAATTGCTAAAATAAAAATCTGTACAATTTCTGAAAAATCTGTAATTTTTCTATAATCATTGTGTAACATTTCTATAATATTTCAGTAAATGTGTTTGTAACAATTTGTAACATTTCTGCATAATTTAGCAATTTTTCTGAAGCGTTTCCTAAGTTTGTAAATTTGTAATATACCTGTTAGAATTTCTATAGCATTTTTGTTTACTTTCTTTTCTTCTACTTTTGTTTGTTCATTTGTTTGTTTGTTTTGTTTTACATTTCTTTAAATATCTTAAATATTTCTGTAACACATTATATTTTCACCTTTCCTCTTTTGGGGAAAAACATCACTAAGGTTTCTCGATAAATTTTCTGTGAATCTTTTGTCTGAAACATCTGTAACATTTCTAGAATATTTCTGTATAGATATTATACAATCCCTGTGGAATTTCTATCCATTTTGTGGATGGAAAAAAAAAAAAAAAGGTATGTTGTAGCAGTGTAAATGATTTCAGATATAATGGCTTCCAAGGTCTCGTTCAAAATCTGCAACTTTTTCCCCTTTGTAAGTAACTGCATTGATTTGAGACGTTTCTATCAGACCGTTTTCAGAAAAATTGAAATGTTGGAAAACTCACTGCCCGATGCCTTGCTCATGTTAGCCTTCAAGACCTTTCTGATGAATCCGTAGTGAATGTGTTGTAAAGCGCTGGAGTCGTAGGAGTTTATCGGTGTCCTGCAGCAGCAGGTTTGACTTTTCAGTGAGAAGAGAGGATTAAGTGCTTAGCATCAGAAGCCTCGGCCGGTGCGTTTACTTGATTTATTATGTCCTTAGTGAGGTACTTGAGCCTGTTGGGGATATTTGAGGAATTAGAATTGGATTGTTATTCAATAATAATAATAATAATAATAATAATAATAATAATAATAAAGTTGTCCGTAGTGTGTGAGTGTGTGAGTGAATGAGAGTGTGTGTGTGCCCTGTGATGGGTTGGCACTCCGTCCAGGGTGTATCCTGCCTTGATGCCCGATGACACCTGAGATAGGCACAGGATCCCCGTGACCCGAGGTAGTTCGGATAATCGGTAGAAGATGAATGAATGAATGAATAATAATGGTTTATTTATATATAAAGGCTTCTACACACCAAGAAATAAACAGTATGAAAAAAATGTTTGGTTTAAATACAATTAGGTGAAAGCTGATAGAATAAAATATAACATTTAGTAACAAACTCATATCACACACATATACTATATGTGACACACACAGAAAAGATCTCGGGGTGAGGTAACGTTCTCTGGACTGTTCCTACTGGTTGCATGTAAAACTAAATCAGATAAAATGTGCTACTGTTTTCACTCACTGAGAATTTTCTAAGCTATTCTGAGAACTGTTCGGTTCAGTCCATCAGAGACTTTGTATTTAGCTCAAAACTTTGGAATAGTCTTCCTGGTAGTGTTTCGGGCCACAGACACTATACTTTCCCAGTATAAATGTAGATTAAAGCTATCTCTTTAGTCAGGCGTAACATAATACATCCCTTAATCTTGTGCTCTGATACATTATGAACAGCAGCTATGCTAATTCCTCTCCACTGCATCTCTTTTTCTACCCATCCTGAGGCACCCAGAGGTTGTACCAGCTCCAGTTGTGTACTGGGTCATGAAGATTTTGACCTTCATTGAGATGAAGCCAACCATGTGAGGATCCTGAGACATCTAGAGATGTTCCAGCTCCAGGTGGACTCTGCTTCATGAAGATTTCAGACGATCTAAGAGAAAATGCCAACTCCATTTGGTTTTTGAGGATAACAGCCTCCTCATCAATACACAATGCCGGGCTGTATATTTATAATCACACCCTCCAGTGTCACCGATATAAGGATAAGGTTCACTTTTGAGTTCCTCTTAAGGTTTCTTCCTCTTACATCTAAGACATTTCTCACCACAGTCACCTCAGTCTTGTTCACGGGGGATAAATATAAACACATTTTAATACAAATCTAATACTATTTTTTTTAACTTTTTGTATTATATTTCAAATGTTCTGTAAAGCTGCTTTAAGACAATTTCCATTGTTAAAAGTGCTATAGAAATAAATTGTAATTAAATTGAATTCGAGTGAAGCTTTTATTCTTTTTTTGAGAAGAACAATCTACTGAAAACCTGAGGTCTATGTTTCACGCTTGCTACTGCTGTGGATGAGCAAAGTATCACACACACATTCACACACACCACACACACACACACGCACGCACGTAATCTCTGATTAGATATTGATCAAAAATGTCTCCTTGTCTCGACCTGTTCGCTGAGTTTCTCTGTCATTTTTGCAGAAAAATAAGCAGCATTCCGTTAAATTCCGTTAAACAGACACTACAAAGGCATGTACACACAAACACACCACACAGTGCATGGATACAGTGTGTGTTGGTGCCCTCTCATGGCTGAAAGATCTGAAAAATAACAACTCTTAGTTGCTGAGTCATGCTCAGAAAAAAAAATTGAAAGAGAAATTAAATCAATATAGATTTAAATCTGTTTATCCCAAATTCTAGAAACATCCTGCTTGCTAATTGGCTAGTTAGCCGTTTGAACATGTGATTAGCTCATAGAAATCATAGAAATTGCGATTGATGTGAGCTTTCTGCTGAAAGATTCTCAAAAATCAGACTTATCGTCAGAATTTTTTACAGTGTATGGAAAAGCAGAACTGACTCTAAGAAACGAATTTTAATCTATTTACGTGCCAGAGGTCTCGAGTTTGTTTAAGCTTAAGGGTTTCGTCTGAAAAGTTATTGAATGTACATATCACTCACTCTCACTCACTCATTTTCTACCGCTTATCCGAACTACCTCGGGTCACGGGGAGCCTGTGCCTATCTCAGGCGTCATCGGGCATCAAGGCAGGATACACCCTGGATGGAGTGCCAACCCATCGCAGGGCACACACACACACTCTCATTCACTCACGCACACACTCACACACGCACACACACACACACACACACACTACGGACAATTTTCCAGAGATGCCAATCAACCTACCATGCATGTCTTTGGACCGGGGGAGGAAACTGGAGTACCCGGAGGAAACCCCCGAGGCACAGGGAGAACATGAAAACTCCACACACACAAGGCAGAGGCGGGAATCAAACCCCCAACCCTGGAGGTGTGAGGCGAACGTGCTAACCACTAAGCCACCGTGCCCCCGTGCATCAAAACGAAATTAGAGAGGTGCATAAATTTGGGCACCCTTGCCATTTTGTTGATTTAATTACCTGTAACTACTTAGCACTGATTAATTGGAACACACAATTGGTTTGGTGGCTCATTAAACCTTGAACTTCATAAACAGGTGCGTCCAGTCATGAGAAAAGGTATTTAAGGTGGCCAATTGCAAGGTGTTGTTCTCTTTGACTCTCCTCTGAAGTGTGGCAACATGGAGGCATCAAAACAACTTTCAAATGACCTGAAAACAAAGATTGTTCAACATTATGGTTTAGGGAAGATATAAGCTGTCAGTGTCCACTGTGAGGAACATAGTAAGGAAAAGGAAGACCACAAGCACAGTTCTTGTTAAGGTCAGAAGTGGCAGGCCACGTAAAATATTGGAGAGGCAAAGGCAAAGGAGGGTGAGAACGGTCAAAAACAACCCACAGACTTGTACCATGCATGTCTTTGGACCGGGGGAGGAAACTGGAGTACCCGGAGGAAACCCCCGAGGCACGGGGAGAACATGCAAACTCCACACACACAAGGCGGAGGCGGGGATCGAACCCCCAACCCTGGAGGTGTGAGGCGAACGTGCTAACCACTAAGCCACCGTGCCCCCATTATGTACATTTAAATTCAATTTATTTGTAGAGCGCTTTTAACCATTCACATTGTCTCAAAGCAGCTATACAGAAGTATAGAAACAGAAAAAATATATATCTCTGACATCTAACCATAATGAGAAGACTGAAGAGACGGTGGCGAGGAAAAACTCCCTGAGATGATATGAGGAAGAAACCTTGAGAGGAACCAGACTCAGAAGGGAACCTCATCCTCATTTGGGTGACACTGAACAGGAAATAATGTAAATGAAAATAATGTAATTTCTACAATAGTTTATAGTTTAGAGCTCCTGAGGAACTACTGGGTCAGCACAAACTCTAAGGTCACCACAGACTTAACACTAATTCCTTCCTGATAAAGGCTTTAAATGATTGCTGATAAAGACCAGACCATACAGCTGACTGACACAACATTGGTTCAAAGAAGACATGACGGTCTGCGGGTGGCTCCATCTTCAACAATCCCATGAGTCCCTGGCTGACCATGCAGATCAATCAGGTGAAGAACAAAGTACATCATGTGGAAAGTGCAGACAGGGACTCTGGCAAGACAGCTATGACAGCATAACTAAAAGGCCAGAGCCAGAAGGTGACTCAGACATGAGGGCTTCCTGGGACGTAAAGCGTCACACCAGTCCACAGTCTGCAAACCTGAGCGACTTGCGAGGGTGGTGAGGAGACAACATCCAGACATCCCAGTTCACCAAACACCATGATCTACTGTATGACCATGAACCCTCCATATCTGCTCCTTTACCTAAGAAAGGCTATTCATAAAAAGCTAAACTAAACAACTGTGTTTCAGCCTGGATTGAACACCGAGACTGTGTCTGTAAGAAAAAGCTCTACCCCCTGCTGTAGCCTTTTGTACTTGAGGTACTAACAAAAATCCTGCACCTTTTGATCGAAGTAGACGTGACTGATCATAAAAAACAAAAGATCTCTCAGGTTCTGTGGTGAGATCATTAAGCGCTTTATAGGTTAGTAATAGTATTTTATAATCAATGCGAAATTTGACTGAGAGCCAAGGCAGTGTGGATAAGATAGGGTGATGTGTTCATACAGTATCTTCTGCTTCTAGTTAGGACTCTAGCTGCTGCGTTCTGAACTCTGAGCTTGTTTATGCGCCTAATGGAATATCCAGACTGCACGTATCTAAAGCACGGTCATGATTTAATAAGAAATAATCAGTTGTTTATATAATAAAGATAAGAATCAAATAATTCATTTTACATCACGATTCCTGCAAAGGCTTCTGCGGTTCAAATAAAACCTGTCATCTGGAGCTTCCTTCATTTTTACCCGCTTATTCTTGTGTGTGAGAGGCAGAACAGATAAACGAAGGAAGCTGTATGCATCTTTTATTCAAGGATAAGTAAACATCCCTGTGGCCTTGACCGTATCATCCTTATATTTTCAGGTGCTGGAGGAATCTGAAGGAAACATTGTGATGTGAAGAGAAAACTGGACATTTTGAAGCATTCTACTGAACATAGCTTTCATTTAAAATATTAATCAGCTGTCAGAGCTGAAAAGGGTTCCATCCACTTCACAGTGTTGGTAATTACCCTGACAGCAGACTGTAAATTACGTGGTGATGTTTAAGGACACTGCAAAATAGAAGACAGAAGCAACACTCAATCTAGCAGAAGCATTATGCAGAGTTACAAAAGTGGTAGAAGTGAGAGCTTTAAGTGTGTGATGCATAAAGCATGGAAATATTGCTCAACAAAAGCAATATTATAAGCAAACAAAAGCAAGAAAAAAAATCCTCAACAAAGGGGGATTTGAGAGGATCAGGCCAGATCAAAGCTCAACTTCTTTAAGAAAACCGAAATTAAAAGTCATTTATTTCAAATAGAACTCTTTTAGAATTAACATTCAATTAGAATTCCTTTTTTTTTTTTTTTTACAAAAAAAGTAAATTGCTGGAAAATTTTATTGCAGTACAACAGCAATGTTATAATGAACTGGAAAATAAAGCATTTACATGCATATCGAGAGATTCGTTAAGATACATCAAATCACATTTATTTATATTTAAACATTAAAAAAATATATATTTTTCTTCATTATTTCTCGAGAAAGGTAAATTGTGGGACTGCCAGCTAACTGAGAAACTGCAGCTTTCTAATATTTCACTCCCCGGTATATTATGTGTGTAATACCGCATGACCACAAGGTGGCAGCAAATCATCAAGATTCATCAAGGAACAACACTAGAAAAGGCAAATTTGGTGTGTTATGATGTGTATTTCCTTTTCTGTTCTTAAACTCTACTATTCTTCCCTTCCCTTAAACTCTAAAAATCTCCCCTTTTTTCTTTAAAAGTTGAATTACTAGCAATACATTTCTATTGAAGGTAAACAACAGTAAAGTAAATGATTCTCATGCCTTTACTGAAAAATTCTTTTTGAGCAGTTTGGTTTTAAATGCTTCTTAAAGTGGTGGGCACGGTGGCTTAGTGGTTAGCACGTTCGCCTCACACCTCCAGGGTTGGGGGTTCGATTCCCGCCTCCACCTTGTGTGTGTGGAGTTTGCATGTTCTCCCCGTGCCTCGGGGGTTTCCTCCGGGTACTCCGGTTTCCTCCCCCGGTACAAAGACATGCATGGTAGGTTGATTGGCATCTCTGGAAAAATTGTCTTTAGTGTGTGATTGAATAGTGATAGTGAGTGAATGAGAGTGTGTGTGTGCCCTGCGATGGGTTGGCACTCCGTCCAGGGTCTATCCTGCCTTGATGCCCGATGACGCCCGAGATAGGCACAGGCTCCCCGTGACACGAGGTAGTTCGGATAAGCGGTAGAAAATGAGTGAGTGAGTGAGTGCTTCTTAAAGTGGTGTGTATTCTAAACATTTTTTACCACAAAAGAACTTCAAAATATATATCAGAATTGAGTTATATTAAAACGTGTGTTGTTTGATGGTGGAGTGATTCATGGTCATCATTGATGGGAGAATCGTTATTAAGAAAACACACAACGTGGCTAAACACACCCTTATGTTAAAATACTCATCTTATACACATAATCCCACAGTCTTAATGCATTCAGTCACGTTCTGCGTGTCACACCAACCTAATTTCCAGCTGAAATAGTCTCATTATTGTGAAATTTAATTACACAGATTGTGACGTGAATGATATATTGTGTGCATGAGCAGGTGCCTATTTACGACTGAGCTACAGAGAATGGATAAAGAAGGCAAAGAGACATCTTTATATATTAAGATACATTATATTTAGTATTAATATAGTTGCGTAATCTGACACCAACCCGGGGATCATCTAATGTTGAAGGTTTACAGGAGGAAGACTGTTGTTCATCTTGACCTTGCTTCATAATCTGTATAGCCGTCCTGAACCTCTGGCTTCTTGTACCCAGCATTTGGGGCAGCATCATAGGGTATCCTCCGAATTTCTGTGATGAATCATTCAAGACTGAAAATAAAACAGAGAGTACATATGCTTTTTAATCAGGTGTTCAGAGTGTTGTGCCTCACTTCAGATGATAAAAAAATAAAAGCACTGTGAATGATATTGTTATAAATCTCAACACTGAAATTCACATAAGTGTAAATAAGTGTAATAAAAGATATTCATCTGTCTTTTGTTACTTACTGCTGACACCTGCATCAATCTTCATCGTCCAGCTGTGCTTTCTGGAGTCTCCAGGATTGGTGTCCTGGTCTTCTGTTCCATCGACGATTCTCTACACACACAGAAAAAACCACGTCAGAGTGGATCCACACTTAGCAGGTCAAGCTATGAGCATTAAATATCCAATTCTGTTTATTTATTCTGTAAGGTTTTGTTCACTTTTAAGATCTTCAGCCCAACAGTACAAGTGAACGTTGTGTAAGCATACTTTAGAAACCTTTTCTTTTATTTGGAAAGAATCCCTTAATAAATACAACCAGAATATTTTTTTCTTTGATTTAACTGACGGACCTTTTTGGGGTTTGGTGCTGCTGGAAGTCTGGGTTCAAAAGGCCGGGGTTTTATATAAGGGTTCTTTAAACACTGCTCCATCTCACAGTATCCGGTGCTGTGCTCTTGCTCAGTCTTCTCTCTGACTCTCACCTACAGTAGTGTAGGTATCACACAGTATACTGGGTAAGTACAAGTATTCTGGGTTAGGTGAGCGTGTGTGTGTGTGTGTGTGTGTGTGTGTGTTTGTTAGTGTTAGTGTATGTGTATATGATCATATGTATATCAATCTCACATCTTCTCCCTTGATGTAGCGTTTGAAGAGTTTAACAAAGTTCATCTTCAGCTTCTGTGGCTGCTGGATGAAGTCTGAGCAGGTTTGGATGTCAGCCTTTATCCTCTCCACCAGAATCCTTGTGTTTCTGACCTGAGGATCGATGGCAATGGTGGTTAAATTCACCAGGAATATGAGTAATAATATTAAGTCATTCAAATGAGATGATTATTATTCATGATAAACAAAGCATATTGTGGTAAAACAAACATTCTGCCTCTCTGTGCACAGCTCAATTTCCTTTACTTTTAGCTTCTTCCTCATTTTGAGTAGCGCCTCCTGGTTCCTGGCGTTCAGCTCCGCCATTTCAGCCATAAGCTAAAAAAAAATTTTTTTTTAAAGTTGGTACACCCTTCCACTTGCAAACTTTCATTTCATTTTTACTTATTAGGCCTTAATTGATTTGCTACTCAATTCTAGCCTTTCTGTATAGATGCTGTAAAAAAAAAAATCCTACAGTTGTATGCAAAAGTTTAGGAACCCCTGACAATTTCCATGATTTTCATTTATAAATATTTGGGTGTTTGGATCAGCAATTTCATTTTGAACTACCAAATAACTGAAGGACACTAAAGTAATATTTCAGTGCATCAACACGAAATTAGAGAGGTGCATAAATTTGGGCACCCCAACAGAAAAATCTCATCAATATTAAGTAGAGCCTCCTTTAGCAGAAATAACAGCCTCTAGACGCTTCCTATAGCCTGTAATGAGTGTCTGGATTCTGGATGAATGTATTTTGGACCATTCCTCCTTACAAAACATCTCCAGTTCAGTTAGGTTTGATGGTTGAAGAGCACGGACAGCCCGCTTCAAATCACCCAACAGATGTTCAGTGATATTCATGTCTGGGGACTGAGATGGCTGTTCCAGAACATTGTACTTGTTCCTCTGCATAAATGCCCGAGTAGATTTTGAGCAGTGTTTTGGTTCGTTGTCTTGTTGAAATATCCAGCCCCGGTGTAACTTCAACTTTGTGACTGATTCCTCAACATTATTCTAAAGAATCTGCTGATATTGAGTGGAATCCATGTGACCCTCAACTTTAACCAGATTCCCAGTACCGGCACTGGCCACACAGTCCCACAGCATGACGGAACCTCCACCAAATTTTACTGTGGGTAGCAAGTGTTATGCTTGGTGGCAAAAGAACACAGCATTCCAAGAACAACGCCCCTTGTTATGACCAAATAACTCAATCTTTGTTTCATCACTCCACAGCACCTTATTCCAAAATGAAGCTGGCTTGTCCAAATGTGCATTTGCAAACCTAAAGCGACTCCGTTTGTGGCGTGTGTGCAGAAAAGGCTTCTTTAGCATCACACTCCAGTACAGCTTCACCTTGTACAAAGTGCGCTGAATTGTTGAACGATGCACAGCGACACCATCTGCAGCAAGTTGATGTTGTAGGTCTTTGGAGGTGGTCTGTGGAGGAGATGTGAACTTCATGTGATATTTTGCAACAATACAACATTTGTTAGACTGTATATTTATAATCACACCCTCCAGAGTCACCCATATGAGGATGAGGTTCCCCTTTGAGTCTGGTTCCTCTTAAGGTTTCTTCCTTTACCATCTAAGGGAGTTTTTCCTCGCCACTGCTTCCTGAGTCACCTCAGACTTACTCATTGGGGATAAATACATACACATCATGAACTAAATATATCTAATATTAATCTTGAATCTTGTATTCTATTAATCTTTATATTATTCTTTATATTAACCTTTTGTTCTATGTTTATGTTCTGTAAAGCTGCTTTGAGACGATGTCCATTGTAAAAAGCGCTATACTGTACAAATAAACTTGAATTGAGTTGAAAAGTCTGTGGGTTGTTTTTGACCGTTCTCACCCTCCTTTGCCTTTGCCTCTCCAATATTTTACGTGGCCTGCCACTTCTGACCTTAACAAGAACTGTGCTTGTGGTCTTCCTTTTCCTTACTATGTTCCTCACAGTGGACACTGACAGCTTATATCTTCCCTAAACCATAATGTTGAACAATCTTTGTTTTCAGGTCATTTGAAAGTTGTTTTGATGCCTCCATGTTGCCTCTTCAGAGGAGAGTCAAAGAGAACAACACCTTGCAATTGGCCACCTTAAATACCTTTTCTCATGACTGGACGCACCTGTTTATGAAGTTCAAGGTTTAATGAGCCACCAAACCAATTGTGTGTTCCAATTAATCAGTGCTAAGTAGTTACAGGTAATTAAATCAACAAAATGGCAAGGGTGCCCAAATTTATGCACCTCTCTAATTTCGTTTTGATGCACAGGGGGGCACGGTGGCTTAGTGGTTAGCACGTTCGCCTCACACCTCCAGGGTTGGGGGTTTGATTCCCGTCTCCGCCTTGTGTGTGTGGAGTTTGCATGTTCTCCCCGTGCCTCGGGGGTTTCCTCCGGGTACTCCGGTTTCCTCCCCCGGTCCAAAGACATGCATGGTAGGTTTATTGGCATCTCTGGAAAATTGTCCGTAGTGTGTGAGTGCGTGAGTGAATGAGAGTGTGTGTGTGCCCTGCGATGGGTTGGCACTCCGTCCAGGGTGTATCCTGCCTTGATGCCCGATGACGCCTGAGATCGGCACAGGCTCCCCGTGACCCGAGGTAGTTCGGATAAGCGGTAGAAAATGAGTGAGTGAGAGAGAGTGCATATTGCACATTTTCTGTTAATCCAATTAACCTCATTTCACTACTGAAACATTACTTTAGTGTCCTTCAGTTATTTGATGGATCAAAATAAAACTGCTGATCCAAACCCCCAAATATTTATAAATGAAAATCATGGAAATTGTCAGGGGTTCCTAAACTTTTACATACGACTGTACATACTGGCATCCTGTTAAACTCCTCGCCTTTCTGAAGAACAGGGTTTTCTCTTCAATCCTTGTCTTCACTGGCTCGAGATCGGGTTCAGCCGTTTGTCCAGTCAGCCTGTTCTGGCCATGGATCAGACCATACAGCTGGTTGTTGATGCTGGTCAGAGCGACCTCATTCTCTATTTTGTTCTGTTCATGCATTTCAACTATATCTTGGAGGTTAATTTCCTGCAGAGATAGAAGAGAATCCCGTTTAATTGTTTAATTTTAAGTGTAAAACTGATGTAACAGATGTCAGCGTGAGCCTCACCTGCTCCTGGAAGGTATTGTTTAGTTTCTTCACCTTCCTCAGACTCTTGAGTTTCTTCCCATTCTTTAGTTGATTATGTAGCCTTTGCATTTCCTCCTTTAGCATGTTGAACTCAAAGTTCTGGAGCTGCATCTCTTCTTTTATTTTCACGAACTGCAACGTTTTATCACAAACAAAAACGCACATTAATTACAACGTGGGTGTGTGTCAAATCACGTCACCGCTTCAGATCATTTCATCACAAACCTGCTGCTTCATGAGATTCATTTTAGTTTTAAAGTCACTGCAGGTCTCTTTCTCAGCCTGGAGTTCCTGTAGAAGTTGGGCATCATTGAAACCAGACTCAAGTTTCTCCTGCAGTTCCTTCACCATCGCCTCAACCTGCTGCAGCTTGTCTTTTTGCTGTAAAGTGAACAAGGAGAAGGAAAGGTGTAAACACTCCAAATGTACTGATGCTAAGGCTTGACTCACAATGGATCCCTATTACCCATATCACATTTAATAAACACAAATCAGGGGCAATAATGTCAGCTGTACTTTGAATATGAATGGTTACTCTGCCTTTGCTTCCCTTAATGTAGGCACCCTACCTAGTACATTATATGTCAGATTGGGTGCTACAGTAATAATACAATTACATTAATCGTCAGCGTCATGGTGTGTTAATGAGGAAAACCGAATTATAACAGAAAGCAGAACATCAGCATGGCTTCCTTACCTCCTGAAGCTGCTTATCACAGGCCAGCTTGATGTTCATTGTACGGAAAAGGTTGTCCTCTTCCTCGTTCAGTTTCTCCATGTAATCCTTGCGCAGCTCCTCTATTTTCTTCTCCAAAACCTCTTGTTCTGTAAATGCTTGAAATATCTCGTGTACGTGCGTATTTTCTGGGAACAAAACGGTTATTGTTTTATTCATTAATCGTTCTACTGCAGCTGAGCTTTTAAGTGTAGTTCAGTTGAGGAAAACAACAAAACCTTTCTGTAACACCTACTGTAAGATCAATTCTACAATTAAAACCAGATTAAAACTAGATTAATGAGTGCATTTACCCATAACGTCCAACTCTTTAGCATGTTTCTCCTTCATCTCTTTCAGGGTCTTTTTGTAAGAAATCTTCAGTTCCTCCTTCTCAGCATTCAGTTTCTATATACAGTGAGATATATACTGCTTTATACACTACTTATTTGATTACTGTGCTTGAAAAATACTTAATAAATAAGAGACTATAAAAGTTCTAACCTCAATTTGGCCTTCAAGAGCCTCGATCTTCTTGAGGAAGTTGTTCCTGAGTTCTTCAAGCTTCTTCTTATAGTCTAGGTGACTCTGATGGGGTTTAAACTCCATCTGTTTGTTGTCCTGGATGGTGACTGAATGCTAATCTCGGCTTGGCAGAAAACTCTCTGCTCGAAGCGTCGGAAAAGGTCCTAACGACATATAACCACGGCTTATAAAACAAACAAGACAAATAAAATCACCCCGAAGAAATTATTACGGTAAAATATAATCATATCGGGTTTTATAGCAGTGCTAATTGTTAACTTTGTTAAAAGGTCTTAGCAATCATCTTTGCACGCGCGCACAAAAATGTGTCAGTATCATGAAGACATTTATGAAGAAACAACAATATTAATAATAATATTAACATCTGACGATATCCTTAATATCGCATATAGAAATAGATGTTAATCACGTTTAACTCCGCGAATCGATTCCGATTCGTTCGGTGTTCCATATCGTAATGACGTGGTTACCTACCAACCTCTATTGAGTTTATCAGAAGCGTCCGTTTGTATAAGCCGACATTTTTGATGTATCACAATCTCACAAATGAATCTTCGACTCTTTTCTGTTCCAATCAAATTCACCACACAAAATGCTCTTTCATGCCTACCTTCGCGACAGCATCAATCAATGAAAGACTTGAAACAACATAATGCACTTTCTGTAGATATATTAGCAAATTATTTTGCCAAATGGAGGCTTGTGTTTGGGAGCCGATTGGGAGTCGGCTCCAAATCAAGAGATTCTTTCGGGTAGTCAGTGTGTAGCGTTTATTTCATCCAATCAGAGCCGGCCCTGGCCAATTTGCTGCCGTAGGCAAGATTTCACCTGGTGCCCCTGGAATCACAGACAATTGTGTTCCGATCATTTTGCTCATAAACTTACACAGAAACAAACTGCACAGCTTTGTCCTGTTTTTCTTTATTTTGAAAATATTTTGGAAACACACACAAACTATATAAAAAAAAAAACTATATTACGGAGACCTTGCTTTCCTTGCCTTTCTTACAGCAATAAAATATATATAATAAATATATAAATAAAATACTTCTCAGGTAATAAAATATATATACATATATATTAATATAAAATATATATATAAATAAAAATAATAATTTGGGCGCACGGGCGCCCCTAGTGGTGGGCGGCGCCCTTAGCATTTGCCTATTCTGCCTATGCGCAGGGCCGGCCCTGCATCCAATGCAGCCTCATCTGTACCTGCTAACTTTAGTTAAAAATCATTTAGAAAGAATCATATTTGCTCGACCCAGCCCAACATACACTGTGTGAACAATTATTAGGCAAGTGATTATTTTGACCATATCATCATTTTATCCATAATTTCCAACTCCAAGCTGTATAAACTTGAATGCTTATTGGATTTAATGCATATCAGGTGATGTGTATTTGTGTAACGAGGGAGGGTGTGGCCTAAGGAGATCAACACCCTATATCAAGGTGTGCATAATTATTAGGCAGATTCTTCTCTTCAGGTAAAATGGGCCAAAAAAGATTTAACTGACTTTGAAAAGTCAAAAATTGTAAAAAGTCTTTCAGAGGGATGCAGCACTCTTAAAATATCTAAAATTTTGGGGCGTGATCACATAACCATCAAACGTTTTGTTGCAAATAGTCAACAGGGTCGCAAGAAACGTGTCGAGAAGAAAAGACGCAAATTAACCGCCAAAGATTTGAGAAGAATCAAACATGATGCTACCAGGAACCCGTTATCCTCCAGTGCTGCCATATTCCACAACTGCAACCTACCTGGAGTGTCAAGAAGTACGAGGTGTTCAGTTCTTAGAGACATGGCCAAGGTAAGAAAGAGTGAAACCCGACCACCTCTGAACAAGACACATAAGTTGAAATGTCAAGAACAGGCCAAGAAATATCTGAAGATGGATTTTTCAAAGGTTTTGTGGACTGATGAGATGTAAGTGATTCTTGACGGACCAGATGGATGGGATCACTAACGGACACAGAGCTCCAGTTCGACTCAGACGGCAGCAACGTGGAGGTGGGGTGCTGGTATGGGCGGGTATTATTAAACATGAGCTAGTTGGACCTTTTCGGGTTGAAAATGGACTCAAAATCAGCTCTCAGACCACTGTAAATTTTTAGAAGACACTTTCTTCAAGCAGTGGTACATGAAAAAGTCTGCATCTTTCAAGAAGACTTTGATTTTTATGCAAGACAACAAATGCTCCATCACATGCATCAAAGTACTCCACTGCGTGGCTGGCCAGTAAAGGCCTTTAAAGATGAAAAACTAATGACATGGCCCCCTTCTTCACCTGACGTAAACTCTACTGAGAACTTTTGGGCCCTTCATAAGCAGGAAATTTACAGTGAATGTAAACAGTACACCTCTCTGAACAGTGTCTGGGAGGCTGTGGTTGCGGCTGCACAAAAAGTTGATTCTGACCAGATCAAGAAACTGACTGACTCCGTGAATGGAAGGCTTGTGACTGTTATCGAAAAGAAGGGTGGCTATATTGGTCAGTAAGGTTTGAGGGTTTCAGGGTTTGTTAACATTTTGGATTGTCCAAGGGCACTGTAGTTGTACAATAACAAAAGTAATCCTCAAAAATACAACTTGCCTAATAATTGTGCACACAGTGTAGCTACACTTTACTTCTAGCTTAAATACACAACCTGAAACTAAACTACAACTACAATGTTTTTATTGTCCTGCTAAAATACACAAGGCCTTCCCTGAAATAGACGCCATCTTGAGGTCTTTAAAACCTTTATATATCTTTCAGTCTTCATAATGCCTTCCAAAACATGAAAGCTGCCCATATCGTATGCACTTATATATCCCCATACCATCAGAGATGCTGGCTTTTGAACTGAACGCTGATAAAACACTGGAAGGTCTCCATCCTCTTTAGCCCGGAGGAAACGGCGCCCGTGATTTCCAACAAGAATTCATTTTGGACTCGTCTGACCATAGAACACTTTTCCACTTCGAAAGAGTCCATTTTAAATGATCCTCGGCCTACAGAACATGACGGAATTTCTGGACCATGTTCGTATACAGCTTCCTGTTTGCATGTTGGAGCTTTAGTTGGCATCTGCAGATGGCACGGCGGATTGTTTTTACCGACAGTGGTTTTTGGGAGTATTCCTGGGCCCATTTATTAATGTCATTGACACGATCATGCCGAGTGATGCAGTGTCGTCTGAGGGCCAGAAGGTCTTCAGCCTTGTCCCTTTTGCACAGAGATTTCTCCAGTTTCTCTGAATCTTTCGATATGTTCTGCACGGTAGATGATGAGTTTTGCAAAGTTTTGGCTACAGATAATCCATAAACATGCCACTAGTGGTTGCCTGTATACTTCCTATAACGTGGTATATTACATGCACCTTTTCATATTGCACCATCATCCGTATATAATGATTTCCCAATATCTATTTTAATGTCATGAAAAGCATTATTTATCATTATACACTCTAAAACCAAATGTTAAGGCTCAACAAAATAAGCAACCGAACAGTCTGCATAAATCTATTTGAGGACTTATGAAATAAAATTATGTTCAACCAGTATAGCGCTTTTAGCAATTTCCCATTGTCTCAAAGCAGCTTTACAGAAGTATGGAAACAGAAGAGAGAGGAAAAAGAAATAAATACATAATAATAAGAAGAAGAAAGTATAAGGATAAAAATAAATGGATTAATATGTACAATTAGGGGGCACGGTGGCTTAGTCGTTAGCACATTCACCTCACACCTCCAGGGTCGGGGTTCGATTCCAGCCTCCACCTTGTGTGTGTGGAGTTTGCATGTTCTCCCCGTGCCTCGGGGGTTTCCTCCGGGTACTCGGTTTCCTCCCCCGGTCCAAAGACATGCATGGTAGGTTGATTGGTGTCTCTGGAAAATTGTCCCCGTGGCTCAGAACCAGGCTCAGAAGGGAACCCATCCTCATTTTGGTAACACATTTACATCTACATTTCTACAACAGTTTACAATAGTGCAACCGAGGTACTAATGGGTCATCGTAAACTCTGAGTTCAGCACAGAAGTGATTGCTTTAGATCTGATTGCCTTTTCATCCTCTTTATCCCAGCAGCCATTAATAAACAATATTAATACAGAGACTGTGACCACAGCGAGTAGTCACCGGATCCTTCAAGATATTCAGACACACTGGACAGCAGAACTGATCCACTTTACTGTAAGTGATCTACTGAAATACGGGCCTCGGACATTTTCAGGCAATATGGTTAAAAACTTTTATCACGTTTACATTTTCCACAGTTACATAACACACTCAATTTTCAAGTGGAAAATGTTGCTGTAGTGTTTGTTTTACATATATTCGGGGCAAAGATCTTGCAGGAAGACACAATATAAGGAAGTCCTTCAAGTAGAATGATGATGATGATGATGATGATGATGATGGTTATATTATTATTAGTAGTATTATTATTAGTGTTAATACTACTACTACTACTACTACTACTACTAATAATAATAATATTTTAATAATAATAATAATAATAATAATAATAATAATAATAATAATAATAATAATAAAATACATAATAATAATAATACTTATATTGTATTAAATTAATATAGTTTAATTATATTAAAATTCCATATATTATATGAAGATGATTGATAAGAAAATGACCACAAGAGGGAAGTATAATTATGAAAGATTTAGATGCCAAAACATTTCCCGGTGTCACACAGTGTCGTAACACGCAACAGAAAATCTTGTTTTTTTTAAGTGCTCGTCGCTCCTCCTCCTTTCGCGCGTGTGTGTGTGTGTGGTATAAAAGGCAGTGTGTGCGTCAGTAGCCAATGTTCGTGTCTCACTCCATTACCCCATTACAGGTACACAGTGAGAGGACATAAATACAAAATGGTGAGTACAGTCTTCACTTATATATATATATACACACACACACACACACACACACACACACACACACACAACACACAACACATTTATTCATTATTCTTGAATGCTAAATGTTTATATTGTTAAATTAAATGATTGTTTAGTTCCGAACAGGAAATGTAAAAAGCGCGCGCACTCGTGTAAACCGACCCTAGGCCTTTTTATCGATTATAGACAAACCTACGTAGATAAATGATACCTTTTTGTTTGTTTTTTTGTTTGAATATCTTTATATGAAAAAGATAATTACGCGATAATGACTTATTCCGCAACCTACGCACCATACACGTTGTACTTTGGGGAGCGGTTTGCGCATGCGCAAGAAAAGGGCGACTGCGCTTTCGGCTCATTTGCATAATTTCATCCAATGGCGGATTTAGACTTGTGCGACATGGACATCCGCCCAGGGCGGCATCTGAACCGGGGGCGGGACCGGGCGCCCACGCGATAAAACCACGATTGGGCGATCAGGACTTATGCGACTTTCACTGGCCGATCAGAATAAAACATTAAAGTCATGCGACTGCAGCGCGCGTGCGGGAGCAGCTCGTGATGCGAGTGAGCGCGCGCTTCGTGACGGGTCTGCGCAGGCACGCAGACAGGACCGCCCAATCAAATCGATCACACCTCCACTCCTATTGGTCAATACGAGATGGATGGGCGGGGTTTAACAGCAGCAGGGGGATGGTGCAAGTGAGTCAACAGAAATGAAAGCAAACTGTAGGCCAAAACAACCAGGGGCCTAAATCAGAAAAAAAAACTAATGGAGATGAAAAAACGCGCGAAAGACGAAGTTATATTTAAGAGTCTCATGATGTGCTATGCAGCTAATGCTAATGCTACATCTGACCTATGACATGTATAACATATAGAATATTACAATCTTATAAACATTTTCTTTTGTTTTGTATCTTGAGATTGATTATATTTTTCAATGGGTTAGTTGTTTTTAGTTTATAAACTGTACAATGTGCATAATGACGTGCATTCATTGTGTGTTTACAGTAAATTCTGGTGCAAGTTGAAATGTACATTGGGGGGGTGGGGGGGTGGGGTGGGGTGGAGTCGCCCAAGCTACTGATTTCATGAATTTACTATATTTGCATATGAAATATTAGCTATTGTTATTATATACAATATTAGCTATTGTTGCTATTAGCTTGTTATTATTGTTTTTCCCCATTTTTATTTTTTACCTAAAAACCTAAAATATATATATATATATATATATAAATAAATTATATAATTATTATTTTATTTTTGATTATTTTAAAAAAAATTAAATATTTTTTATTTATTTAAAATTTTTTTTTTTTTTTTTAAACTTTTACACAATGAGCAGTGGTTGTGCGCACTGCCTGTTTTTGTGGTCAGTTATTAAACAGTTTTCATTGTAGATCATGGATCATTTTTGTTTAATCGTGATTGGTGGTAGTTTATGGTGGTCCGTTTTTAATTGTGATCCATTATTTCAGTCCTGATCAGCGGGTCGTTGCTTTTCAGAATGGTTTACTGACTGGCAGTGTTATTGGTGCTACTGGTTCATCTTTATCAGTGGTCTGTGATATAGTTATTTTCAGTGATCTGTGACTGGCTGTTTATCAGCAGCAAACCTTGGATTGGTTGGTTTATAGTAGTGGACCACAACAGTGGTTGTTGACCGTGGAGTGTGCCACTGATTGATTGGTCAATGATTCAGTAGTTTTGCAGTGGAGATCAATATTAGCTTACCCAATCAATGTTTTTGCTTCTCTCTCGTTATGCCGCTCCTTCATTCATTTAATCTAACGCAGCAAGTTCAGCTCAGTAGAGACTGAGACCTATATTGCCTCCTAATTAATGCACCATTTCGAAGGCATTATTTCGCAATGTAGTCACATTGAACCCAAAACGTCTAAATGGATGGTCTCTGAAATGGTCTGCTATTTAGTGCTGCTGTCTGTTTACCCTCACTAGGGTCTGATCTGTGTGAATAGCGGGTGTGTTTGTTAGTTTTGCAGCTTCCTGTTTAACTGCTTTATGACCAGGCGTCCTTGCAGACATTTTTACTTCTTCTTTATGGCCAGTTTCTGTGTGTCTTTTGTTAAAAAAAAAAAAACTCAAGCTTCTTACCAAGCAGCATTTGTCATTTGCGATGAATAAAGTCGACAGACAGCAGCTTGTGTGGTTACACCGAGTGTAAAAGACAAACATTTCTCAAAGCTTTCCTAAGCCAGATGTCATTTTTTTCCTTCTCTTTGTTCCCCCACTACTTCATCACATAGTGAAAGGAAGCCATTTGGAAGTCGTTTGTGTAAGCGTGTTAAACATCTCCTGCAGCTGTTACTTTACTTTGCCTGTTAAATGAAAGACACTGTAAATAACTGATAAGCGCACACACACAAACTACATTCATTTATTTTTAGCAACTTTAATCCTGGTCAGAGGCTCATGGCCTAAATGACCTTTGGTTTGTTTACATTCTGGGGAAATACCATCAAATTTGCTTGAGCGGTAACAGCTTGTGCATGCAGGGCCGGAACCAGAATCAAAGAAATTTTTCAAAATTATTATGCAATAATGATGAACATGTACTAAAAATTCTGCCAATTTTTCATAAATGGACTCTTAATAGACATTTTTAATTTTATTGAGTTCAGTATTTTGCTACTCTTGTGTTTATGGATAGTCCAAAGGACTTCACGTAGAAATGACGTCCGACTGGTTTTCACAAATAACGACGTTTCAAACAGAACAAACTTTTTTTTTTTTTTGCTGAGCATTCGGTCACCATGTCATGTGTAAGGTATGATGTGGTGCCTGGAGAAATTCTGCAGATACAGATGCAATGCGACCAAACCTGTAAGCAGCAATAACGAGTCGTGCCAAAGTCGATTTGTTCCAAAAAGGCTGACTTTCCTGTTCATGTGTTTCTTCGTAGTTTTTATTTATTTTATTTTTTTTTATAGCGGCACCTGCAGTACTGGAGCACTCATGAACAATGGCCAATATGAGTATGCATGCCAATAAACTTGCAGCAGTAGTGTGGTCTTATGGAGTGGTTAATGGAGCCATTTTTAATCCTGTTTGTGGTGCTCACATAATGTCAGTTGCAAGTTATTCATTGATTAAATCTTGTGTTTACTGTGTCAATAAATACTGACACGGTCTGCTCATGTCGACCAGCGTGAATGGTTTCCTGGCAGTTAGTACTTGAACATTGGATCTGACACTATTTATTACAAAAAAAAGTAATATCTGTGGAATCCAGCCAAACGTCATCTCTCCTTTTTAACATCTTATTTTCTCAGGCACTTATATGATGCTGCACCTAACCAGGATCTGGAGCCAGCAAAATCAGTTTGGTTCTATTAGCAGGTTTTGCTGTAGGTCTCCAAGAACTTGAGAAACTTGAGATATTGGTATGGGGAATGAAACATGGTCTGATGGTCTGACCAAGAATCAACAGCCATGTGTTAGAAAGCTTCATGTGTTTGGTTGATGTTCCACAGGTTCACAGAACGGTTCAATGATCAGGTACACTCATCTTTTCTGATCTAGGAATCGCACAGATGTATGATTCTGCATCCAGGGCAGCGTTCTAAAGATTTCTAAAGTGGTACAGACCAAAAAAATGCTTCACTGTTGTAGATTTAGTTTTGTCCTCCAGCTGCCCTGGAAAAATTGAACCAACAATCAAACTCATTATGAGCCAGAAGAAGGAACCTTTTATAGTATTAAACACCAAAAATCTAGAAAGGTCTTCTTATCTGGAGTTCTTAGTGTTGAGGAAAGCTTTTCACAGTCCAAAATCCAATCATCAGCTTAGAAACTCACGCAAACAAGCTGCTTTGGGTAAAACCAGGTCAGGACACAATGCAAATAATCAGTGAGCATTACAAGGGACAGAGTGTGTGTGTGGCCAACATTGTGAAAGCGCTTGCTGATTATTTACAGGGTAATAGTAATAATATCATTACATATGGCTTAACAGTAGCGAAGGTGGAGAAAGTGGAAAGTTCTAGCACGCCATAAATAGCTTTCTGACCAAACTAGGCCATTCCCACGTGCCTTCCCCAGTAACACACCGCTGCAGGGGGCATGAGGGTAAAAATAAAGGATGACCCTGACGAGATGAGAAGCTGACTCAGAGTCGAACACAGGCGCCGTTTCGGGAAAGTCGATAAAAAGTGGGACGACTCTCTGGAGCACTGTCCCAGATTCCCAAATCATTACTGGGCATTTGTAAATTTTCTTTAATAACACATGACGTTGTGTCTGACAAGTTCGATTTTAAACTTGTTTGTATGCATGTGCTTCAAAATTCAAATTCCATGGTGACTAAGGTTTAAAACCTGAGTTGTTGAACCACTTAGCTTTAGAAAGTCCATAGTAACATATAGGTCACATACTGTATATTTATAATATTACTAAATAGTAACTGGGTTTGTGCTTGTTGGAAAACCTTCATGGAAAGATCATAGAGCTTGTCTATATATTTAACGTTCATTCTTACAATATTAATCTCAGTATGTATCAGTTATGTTATATTCGTTAGAAACGTCGCTTTTTTTTTTCCCAGAGAAGTAAATAATATACTCTATAGATGTTTTAGACGAAAGGAAATTCAACTGGTTGTTGCTTGCACCTCGCACCCATTTGTAGCTCGCTCCGTTTTTCTCAAGGACATGCTGAAGATTCCATGTAAGGGCGTAGCTGATGATTCACCGCTCACCCAAACCTGCTGAGACACACGTCGACGCTCTGAGCCTTCCAGGCTCGTCAGAGGAGCCGTGCTGGAACCCCTCCTTCTCTGAACGTGTAAACTTGATTAACAAAACTTCACAGAACACAGTGACCTTTCAACAGCCCCTATTTTCAAAAACAACCCACAGCTTGGAGCTAATGTGAAATGCAAATGCTTTAAAATGGTGGATGGTGGTTATGCAACCCGTATGGGAATCGTGTGTGTGTTTGCCGCTCCCACTCTGTCACCTGCAAATGTCAGTCATGTTGTGGAAAAACCTCCAAGAAGCGAGAATCACTTCTGTCTGCCACCTGGTGGTATAGAATCCAAATCAAAAAGGGCATGAACAGCAAATTAACAGAGTGTGTGCGCAAATAAGTACAAGATCATGGTTTCTCTATGCAAATCTGCACTGTATATGTATGAATGGATGTGTCAGTATGTCAAATGTGTCAAGAAACAATACAGTACACCTTAACTTTCACTCGCCTGTAATGTTTTAAAGAATTTAAATTTACCTTAAAAATTTTTTTGATAAATTCTACTAGATTTATAGTATAGTTCAGTATAGTATAGTGTTTTTTTTTTTATTATTATTATTAATTTATTTTTTTGATAATGGCAATAAAAAGATAAGTGTTGGAAGTAAAATCAACCTTTTCAAGCGTGATTGGTCTAGGATTAAGTAGGAAACGTGTCGTTCGTAGAATGAGGTTGTTTCAGACACACTACTGATCCATTAGAAAAACAAAAAAGAATATTAGAAATGTTCGAATCGAATCATGTTTTACCAAGATAATGCTAATCACACTGTTTTCTTTCCCTTAGCGTGAATGTATCTCCGTGCATGTTGGCCAGGCTGGTGTTCAGATGGGAAACACCTGCTGGGAGCTGTACTGTTTGGAGCATGGCATCCAGCCTGATGGTCAGATGCCAAACAAGAAGGCTGTTGGTGGCCACGATGACTCCTTCACTACCTTCTTTAGTGATACCAGATCTGGAAAATATGTACCTCGTGCCATTTTTGTGGACCTGGAACCAACTGTCATTGGTATATTAGATCTGATATTGGCCTATATCATTTTTTTTATTTAATGCAGCCAAGTTGCAGAACATACAAATCATGTTTTGATAATATTCCATTTATATTTAATATTAATGCGTGAAACTAAATTCACTTTATGGGAACCTCTTGTTTCAGATGAAGTTCGTACTGGAACCTACCGCCAACTCTTCCACCCAGAGCAGATGATCTCTGGCAAAGAAGATGCGGCGAATAACTATGCTCGTGGTCACTACACCATTGGCAAGGAGATCATCGACTCTGTCCTTGATCGTATTCGTAAACTGGTAAGACGGTCTGGATTTTGATTTCTCAAAGCTAAACTTTGTTTATTAATCTTTATCAAAAGTCAGGTTGGTCTTTTAGATAAACTTCTGCTTATCTCCGTACACAAGAAAATCTAATCATAGGCAACTGGACTATCTTTGGTAATCTAAGTGACTTTGTTCACTTTTTTGAAAGTATCCAGACATCCTTAATAGTCTATTGTGATGAGTCCACTCAAAATATTGTTGTCAATAAATAAAATTATACAGGGATTTCTAAGCATAGACATCTCCCAGCCTAGCATCCATATAACATCCAGACACTTATTCTGTACAGGCTGACCAGTGTACGGGTCTTCAGGGCTTCCTGGTCTTCCACAGCTTTGGAGGAGGCACTGGCTCTGGCTTTACTTCCCTCCTGATGGAGCGTCTCTCTGTAGACTTTGGCAAAAAATCCAAGCTAGAGTTTGCTATATACCCTGCTCCACAGGTGTCCACGGCTGTGGTGGAGCCATACAACTCCATCCTCACCACCCACACCACACTCGAGCACTCTGACTGCGCCTTCATGGTGGACAATGAGGCCATATATGACATCTGCCGCAGGAACCTGGACATCGAGCGCCCATCTTACACCAATCTCAACCGGCTCATAAGTCAGATCGTGTCATCAATCACCGCTTCTCTGCGCTTCGATGGTGCCTTGAACGTTGACTTGACCGAGTTCCAGACCAACCTGGTCCCATATCCCAGAATCCACTTTCCTCTGGCTACCTATGCCCCGGTGATTTCTGCTGAGAAAGCTTACCATGAGCAGCTCTCTGTAGCTGAAATCACCAATTCTTGCTTTGAGCCGTGCAACCAAATGGTCAAGTGTGACCCAAGGCATGGCAAATACATGGCATGTTGCCTTCTGTACCGGGGTGATGTGGTTCCTAAGGATGTCAACGTGGCCATTGCAGCCATTAAGACCAAGAGAAGCATCCAGTTTGTGGACTGGTGTCCCACTGGATTCAAGGTGGGAATCAACTACCAGCCACCGACTGTGGTCCCTGGAGGCGATTTGGCAAAGGTCCAAAGGGCTGTCTGTATGCTGAGCAACACTACCGCCATTGCTGAGGCCTGGGCTCGTCTGGACCACAAGTTTGACTTGATGTACGCCAAGCGGGCCTTTGTGCACTGGTACGTTGGTGAAGGCATGGAAGAGGGTGAGTTTTCTGAGGCCAGAGAAGACATGGCTGCCCTGGAGAAGGACTATGAAGAGGTTGGGATCGACTCTTTTGAGGATGGGGAAGAAGGAGAAGAATTCTAAGATGTAAGCGACTTCTGAAAAGCCACCAATGAAAAGCCACCAATGACCTGCCACCAAAGAAAGCACTATGTGCAATCTTGTGGAATTGTCATAAAAAATCTAAATCCGCTACTAAATGTTGTTTGTCATCTGGTGAATTTTTTTTTTCTACTAGAATTGTCCAAATAACTATGAAATTAAAATAAAGGCGTAAACTGTTTTATTGGCTGTTTTTATTTAATATACTCTTAAGCATATAGCATTATATCCAGGATATCTCCCGCTATCAAGTTTTGCATGGTATCGTGCAATGACAATGTGCAGTCAATATTAGCCTATTAGTCTATATGTATACATAACATTTTGCTAACAAGTCTTATTACTGTTTGCTAGTTATGCTAATGCAGCTAATGTTTGCAAGACATAGTTACATGCTAACCACAAGCTTTTGCTTTTTAACTGTACATTGATAATGCACAGTTTAGTTTTTAGTTTTAACTGTACATTTATATTATAATAATCTTATTGGAAATAGGGGGCACGGTGGCTTAGTGGTTAGCACGTTTGCCTTGATGCCTGATGACGCCTGAGATAGGCACAGGCTCCCTGTGACCTGAGGTAGTTCAGATAAGCGGTAGAAAATGAGTGAGAGTGAGTGAGTAATTGGAAATATATTGAATACATAAATTTATACTTGTGAATCTGAAAATGAGCACACGAGAATGATCTACTGAGTTCAATCAATAAGTACATAGTTTCCTTTTTAGAATTAAATTTGAATTTAAATATTAAAAATAAATAAATCCAATTTAAATCCAAAATAATAAATACTACACAACATATCAGAACAACATAAACATCATTCTAAAACTGGCGAAGCATGATCCATAAATCAGTGAAGAGAGCGACGAAGACGAAGGTGGGTTTGTATGCTTGTGATTCTTCACTTTTCTCAAACACCCCAAAATATATGCAGGTAGATGGATTGGCTTCACTGAAGGTCTGATGGAGTGTGTGAAGGAGTTTGCATGCATACATGGTACCCTGCAGTGTATTGGAATACCATCCAAGGTGTAGTTCCACCTCACACACACTTCCTGGTATTGATCTCAAGCAGATCCACTGTCACGTAGACAAGGGCAGATGCATTTGATTTACATGAGAAGTCGGAATTTTGAACCTGGGAATTATTTATTTATTTATTTATTTATTTATTAAACTGCTCAAATAAAAAAATATTAAAAATAAATAAACTGCTATGAAGTGAAAAGAAAAAAGTGGATGAGTGATATCTGGTGATTTCTTCCAGGTTATTATTTAATTATTTTTTACTAGTAATGAATATATTACGGAATTATAAAGTCACTATTGACTAAAGTCACTAAAGTAAACTATAGTTTTGATATATATATATATATATATATATATATATATATATATATATATGTATGTGTATATATATATATATATATATATATATATATATATATATATATATATATATATTTTTTTTTTATTTATTTATTTATATATATATATATATATATATATATATATATATATATATATTATTGTCTCAAAAACAAATGATAACAGATAACAAAATGCAATGTCATACTATTCAAATCTTAGAATAGTAACATATAAAGGAAAGAAAAATATATGTAATTCTTTTTTTTTTTTAATAAAAAAACAGAAATAAGGGGTATCGAGCAATACAATTCATTAGAGAAGAGGAATTAACAGCCTTGTAAACGTCCATAGTTTTGATAGCTTTTCGGTTTGTAAGTTCCTTTTATTAGAATATTAACGACGCAATAAGTAATAAACGCTGAATGCGTTGTGCGCATGCGCGATGAACGTCATTGACACGTGGGTTATTTATTACCCGGAAGTGTGTCGCTGTTGTGGACGCGGAGGGTCGGAATCATTAAATAAAGGTAAATACTCGTCTTTGTATTTGTGTTTGCTTTTGAAAATGCACGACATACTAATTATTAATACATAACGCCCACCGAGAGCCCTGACTTTTTCAGGTAAATATAGTTTTTTTTACAGGCTATTTAGAGTAATAGTGTTTTTCTGTGGATATTTAGTCATTAATGCAACGGTGTGGATTGGGAACAAAATGTCTACAAGGATATGAGTGTTAACTCTCATGAATAAATCCTTTTTGTATATATATATATATATATATATATATATATATATATATATATATATATATATATATTACATTCTGTTAAAAACAGATAATGTGCCATATTGGCTGGTTTATTAAAGGGTGCGTCTCAAATCGATTTATTGGTAACCTGTGTTTGAGCTCCAATCTGCATCTCTCTTATTAACTAGTGCACTTACACTAGAGTCCAGTGCTTTCTGCTATTGTTAATCTATCAGAGGTCTTGTGGTTCAAGATAAACATCTATATCATTTTTTTATATACATTTGTTTAGCTTAAAACAAAAAATTGTGTATTGTAACTTTATTTTATTTACTTTTATTTATTTGTCTAAGTGAAACTGGACACTTGGGTTTATGTGTGTTTTGAATTTTGTACCATAGAATGCTGATTAAAAAAAAAAACTAACGTTTTTGCTAGCTTTTTTTTTGCAGCTAGATTAAATAAAAATGCTGAAATGAGTGTTTACATGATCACAGATTAATGTAGCTGGTGCGATAATGAAAATAAATTGACTTTGTTTGCTTTATTTAAACTTGAGGTACTCTATGCTCTTATTCAGCTGTTCACACGCTGCAATTTGAAGCTGGTGGACTCTTAAATAATTGAACTGTATCTGTGTAAATTCTCGTCACCTAAAGCTCAGCTTTCTCAAAATGGTATTTTGAAGCAAACTGTAAAATCTCAAATGAGGTCCTCAGAGATAAGCTGCTGTCCATTACACAAATGTCACCTCATAGCTTCTTTTAGCATTAATTAGTGAACCCAAAGGACTGCTAGCTTGTATTTATTCATGAACTGAGGGGTGTGTGTGTGTGTGTGTGTGTGTGTGTGTGGGGCAGTTCTGCTCGATGAGTAAGCGATGCTAGGTCGAGGATGGGACACGCACTGTGTATCTGCTCTCGCAGTTCCATCACCATCGACAACAAGAAATACTACTTCATCCAGAAACTTGACGAGGGGTAAGACAATAATGCAGCCGCTTCATTTCCTGATTAATTCATGTCTGTCCTTGTGATCCGGCTTTGAAGGAACACTGAAAGGACAGGCTGGATTTATTTGGATTTTGTGTTTCAAAACAGCTAGCTTAGGCTAACTGTAGCCAAAATGTGAAAACAATAATAAGTTTTTCAATTGTGAACGTTTTCCCAATTTATAACTTGTTTATAAAAGTGAAGCAACTATATAGCAGCTTTTGATGTCACTGAAAATCCTTATTGGTTTTGGTCCAATCATCAGAATCAGAAAGAGCTTTATTGCGAGGAATTTGTTATAGTGACAGAAGCTTCACAGTCTAGCAGAATGACATATACAATATAGACAAATTATATCTACAAATGTACAGGTGTGAAACGTTCAATTGAAATATACATAGTATATGTTTTAAGTAAATAGTGTGAGAGAATAGTGTGTGTTCCGTGTATGTTAAGTGTTTATCAGATGGATTGCCTGAGGGAAGAAACTCTTCCTATGTCTGGTCATTCTGGTGCTCAAGGCTCTGTAGCGTCGACCAGATGGCAACAGTTCAGAGAGGGAGTATGCTGGATGTGAGGGGTCCAGAGTGATTGTCTTGGTCCTTTTGCTCACTCTGGAGAAGTACAGGTCTTGGAGAGTGATGAGTGTTGTGCCAATGATTCGCTCAGCAGTCCGGACTACCCTCTGTAGTCTTCTGAGGTCAGGTTTGGTAGCTGAGCTGAACTAAACAGTAATTGAGGTGCAGAGGATGGATTCAGTGATGGCAGTGTAGAACTGTTTCAGCAGATCCTGTGGCAGGTTGAACTTCCTCAGCTGATGGAGGAAGTACAACCTCTGCTGGGCCTTTTTCACAATGGCGTCTATGTGAATGTCCCACTTCAGATCCTAAGAAATTGTAGTTCCCAGGAATCTAAATGACTCCACTGCTGTAACAATGCTGTCCATGATGGTGAGTGGGGGGAGAGCAGGGAGGTTCAGCTCCAGGTTGTTGAGACTGCACCAGACAGCCAGCCGTTCAACCTCCAGTCTGTAAGCAGACTCGTCACCGTCCTAGATGAGGCCGATCAGTCTGGTGTCGTCTACAAACTTCAGGAGCTTGACAGAGGGGTTATTAGATGTGCAGTTTTTTGTGTACAGGGAGAAGAGCAGTGAGGGGAGGAAACAACCCTGAGGGGCACCAGTGCTGATGGTGCGGGTGCCGGATTTGAGTTTCCCCAGTTGCACTAGCTGCTGCCTGTCTGTCAGGAAGCTGGTGATCCACTGACAGACAGAGGAGGGCACGGAGAGCTGGGTTAGTTTGGGCTGGAGGAGTGATGGGACGATAGTGTTAAAAGCAGAGCTTAAGTCCACAAACAGGATCCTCCCTGGTCTGTCCAGTTGCTGCAGAACACAATGCAGTCCCATATTGACTGCATCATTCACAGACCTGTTTGCTCTGTAGGCAAACTGCAGAGAGTCCAGTAAGGGTCCAGTGATGTCCTTCAGATAAGCCAACACCAGTCTTTCAAATGATTTCATGACCACAGACGTTAGAGCCACAGGTCTGTAGTCATTTAGTCCGGTAATTTTGGATTTCTTTGGAACGGGGATGATAGTGGAGCTTTTGAAGCATGATGGGACTTCACAAAGCTCCAGTGATCAGTTGAAGATCCGTGTGAAGATGGGGGCCAGTAGATCAGCACGGAATTTCAGACAGGCTCGTGAAACGCTGTCTGGGCCTGGTGCCTTTCTTCTCTTGATCTTCTTGAAGACCTGGCATACCATCTTCACTGAACTGAATTTTAGGTGTACAAGACTCTATCCCCATTTCTGTGAGCATCCACTTTGGCCTGATGGAGCTGGCTGAGTTTTGCAGTAAACCATGGCTTGTCATTGCTATAGGTTAAGTGAGTCCTGGTAGGAATACACAAATCCTCACAGAAACTGATATATGATGTTACAGTCTCTGTGAGCTCATCCAGGTCGGGGGCTTCAAAAACAGTCCAATCAGTGGCGCAGCCACTCCACCAACTACAATATTCAGCAAAACGTCGGAATAATCAAAAACCGGTAAAAGATCTTGTGGTGTGTGCTGCCGAATGTTCAGCAGTTCTTCCCTGGTGAAACTGATCGGGTTTTCCTGACACAGGACAGGAAAAACTAACAAAAACAGAGCAAACACTGAGGCTGCCATCCACGGCGCCATCTTGCAGTCACGCCCAAGATTAGTGGATGGTAATAACCTATGGCTAACTAGCCAGTTAGTTAAGCATGGTGGAGGGCATTATTTTTTTTTTTTTTTTTTTTTTTTTTTTTTTTTTTTTTTGCACATCATGCATACTCATAGATCCTGTTTATATGTTTCAAGTTTCCCATGTTTCTCCATGGTGTTCCTCCTTCAGCGGCTTTAGCTATGTGGATCTGGTAGAAGGAGCTCAGGATGGCCGTTTCTATGCTCTGAAGCGAATCCTGTGTCATGACCGGGAAGGACGTAAGGAGGCACAGGCAGAGGTGGAGATGCATCGACTGTTCAACCACCCCAACGTCTTGAGTCTGACAGGCTACGCCTTCAAGGAGCATGGAGGAAAGACCGAGGCTTGGCTCCTCTTGCCCTACATCAGTGTATGCCTTCTGCACCCAAATGTTTACAGCAGTAACTTACTTTATATAGGAACAGTGCTATGGTACTTTTGAGTTATCCAAGTGAATGTCACACAATATCTGTTTGTAATAACAACAGAATTTTTTTTTATCAGTGAAATAAGCAGCCATAGTATAAAAATTAGGCTAGCATGTGACAGGACATCATGATGTTTAATGAAATGTACAATCTAACTGAGAGGTGCTGTAATAATGAATCAAAATTACAACTAAAACAAGAAGGAAAAAAGTGTTAAATGTTAAATATTTATTCAGAGAAACAATACAGCAGGAAGTTTGTGTGTAATGTTAGCATGAAAGACTGTTGCTACGCTTCACACTTCAATTAGCCTAGATATTCCTAGAGTAGTTCGCTGGTTAATCGCAGGTCGTGCTAAAGAACGTTTTTTCCATCTAACATGTTTACTTCAGATTGGTTGAGGTTGTACCTGTGTGTTTTTGTGTTCTCTTGCAGAAAGGAAGTCTGTGGTCCGTCCTGGAGAAGCTGAGGGAAAAAGGGAGCTCCATGTCTGAGAGCCGGATCCTGCACATTTTCCATGGCATCTGTGAAGGTCTAAAAGCCATCCATGACAAGGGATATGCACACAGGTACTTTATACTGTTAGCTACAAGGCTAATATAGCTAACTAGTCATGAACGTCTACTCACTCAACATCTTGTTCTGTAACTGTGTGATTTAAACTGTAGTCACCCTGCAACATAAGATGTGATTCAGAAATTGTTTATTTGCTTTGTAAGTTTTCTGGATATGGTTCAACTTTTCTAAAGTAATTTCAGTTCCAAAACAGTCCTAGGTTTATAACCTGTCAAAAATAAACTTAAAAATAATATAAAGACGGTTGTATCATGGAACTGACTGTTAATGTTTGCCCTTTGTTAGCAATTCAGCAGTGACGCTGATGTGTCACATTTTGTCTTATTCTACAAGCTTTATAAATTAAGTTAAAGTTTTCTGACTGAATTTAAGCTTTGAAAAAAGTCCTCATTTGGAGGGTTTTTTTAGCCTGCTTAGCTTGCTAACCTCTGAGTTGCTTGCTATCTGGGTAGCTAAATATATTGCAACCATTAACATTTCTTATCTAAAAAACCAGGGAATAGAAATGCGTTTTCAACTGGTTTTTAAATAAGGAAACAGTGGGTGCCTGTCTGATGTACAGAGGCAAGTTGTTCCATAGCCTAGGAGAAGCAACAAAGACCATGCGGTCTCTTCTAAGCTTCCTCTTTGACCTTTTGGTGTCAAGAACCAATTAATCAGCTGGCCTAAGCGAACAGGCAGGACTGTAGGGGTGAAGCAGTTCTGTAAGGTATGTCGGGGTCTGAACATTTAACATTTAAAAACAAATAAAAGCACTTTAAACTGAACCCTATAATACACAGGCAGCCAGTGAAGTGAGACCAAAATTGGTGTTATATGGTCATATTTCCTTTAACCAGTCAAAAGATGTGCAGCAGCATTTTGGGCTAATTTAAGGTGAGACAGAGAAGACTGGCTAAGACCAATATAGTGTGCGTTACAGTTATCCAGTCGAGATGTAATAAAGGCATGGATTACGGTCTCAAATTGTTGCCTGGACACAAGAATTTTTATTTTTGCCAGGCGCCTTAGGTAAAAAAAAAGAAAAAGCTGGACTTCACCACTGCACTAATTTGGCTATTCAATTTAAGATCAGCATCCAATTTTAAGCCCAAATTAGATGCCACAGGTCTAACATAGGATGCCAAAGGACCCAGGTCAATGGGGGGACTTACAAAAGCAACATGGGCCAAACAACATCACCTCTGCCTTATCATTAAAATGGAGAAAAATCACTGCCATCCAAGCTTTAATGTGACATGAAAGGAGATGTGCAACGGAGGAACGCTCCTTTCGTTTTACGAGTATGTTTATTTGGGTATTATCTGCATAACAGTGGAAGGAAATCCCATGGTGTCTAAGGATGGATCCCAGGGGAAGCAGATAACGCGAAAAGAGTAATGGCCCCAGAACCAAGCCCTGTGGAACCCTGTAGGACAAGGGAGCAGTGGAGGATTCTGGACCACCTAGATCCACAGAAAAAGTCCTATTTGTTAAGTAGGACCTGAAACATTCTAACACAGGGCCATGGACACCCACAAGGTGACCTAGACAAGATATTAAAATGCGGTGGTCAACTGCATCAAAGGCAGCTGTTCGGTCCAGCAGGACAAGGATGACAAAATCACCAGCATCAGATGCAATAAGGATGTTATTAAAAACCCTTAACAAGGCTGACTGTGCTATGCAGTGTTTTAAGGCCAGACTGGAAAACCTCCAGGATGTCATTTTCATCCAGAAATGATTTCAGTTTCAATGTACAGACAATTGTATAGACAATTTTTTCTAAAACCTTAGAGAGAAAGGGCAGTTTGGACATAGGTCTAAAGTTAGCTAGTAAAGAGTGGCCTAGACCAGGTTTCTTATTCTACATTTTAAGGTGGAATTATGTGAATGCTAATCTAGTCCAAATGAGTTAATTATCAAATATAAATGTGTTCTTAAATATGTCAGTAAGTAACAACAATGTAAACATTTCTGAGGACCAATATGAAACCAATTTGTGAAAGCCAATTAATTTGATTCCACCTAATTGACTCTTGATCAGAGACTTAAAGCCTACAAACGTGCTGCTGGAGGAGAACGACAAGCCAGTGCTGATGGACCTCGGTTCTATGAACAAAGCCCGCATCGAAGTGAAAGGCTCCAGAGAGGCCATGACTGTGCAGGTGGGAGGAGAAATCTTTCGTCCTGCTACGTGATTCCATGGTTGTTTGTGTAAAATATCTCTCTCACTTTCATCCTTTGTCTTTTTTTAATCGTTCAGGACTGGGCAGCTCAGAGATGCACCATCTCTTACAGAGCACCCGAGCTTTTCAATGTGGAGAGCCACTGTATCATTGATGAAAAGACTGATATTTGGGTGAGAAACCTATGAAGCATGCTGCTGTAAGGGCTAATGTAGCTAATGAAAGAATATGGCTACCAATTTAGCATGCTAACAGTTCAAGTCTTCGATTTATAATGGAGGATATTCTGCTGTGCCTTTCCACACTCTCCAATCCAGTGTCTGAAATCACATTAGCAAACATTAGACACTAAAATATAGAGTGGACCTGCAGTTTAATCAGTAATGCTAAACTGGTAGCCATAAGTTTCTATTACCTGTTAGAAACATAAATATCCTGAAATTTCTGGCTTGTGCTGAATCATAGTGTGTGTGTGTGTGTGTGTGTGTGTGTGTGTGTCACCAGTCATTAGGGTGTGTACTGTACTGTATGATGATGCTCGAAGGACCGTATGATCTGGTGTTTCAGAAGGGAGACAGTGTTGCTCTTGCTGTCCAGAACCCGGTTGCCATTCCACAATCCTGCAGGTCAGAAATTCTCTCAGTTTAGCTTATGTTAGCTAGCTACTGTCCTGAGTGAGGGGAAAAAAATCTTTTCATTTCACATAAACAATTTTTTTTCATAATCATGTCATGTTAGCAGGCTAGCACTGTCACCCTGTCATGTTAGCTGGCTAGCACTGTCACCCTGTCATGTTAGCAGGCTAGCACTGTCACCCTGTCATGTTAGCAGGCTAGCACTGTCACCCTGTCATGTTAGCAGGCTAGCACTGTCACCCTGTCATGTTAGCAGGCTAGCACTGTCACCCTGTCATGTTAGCTGGCTAGCACTGTCACCCTGTCATGTTAGCTGGCTAGCACTGTCACCCTGTCATGTTAGCTGGCTGTTTATTAATTGTATACAAAGCTTCTCAGAAACCCTGTCAGATTAGTCCATGAATGCTAACTATGGTGCATTAGCAGAGAAGATTTTCATTTCATTTTCATATTTCATTAATCTTGTCATGTTAGCTTGTGTTACCCAACTAACTAGTATCAACATTTAAGAAAGTTGTTAAGAAAATATGTTCAGAAATTCTGTCAGTTGAGCTTATTTTAGGTAGTATATTAGCATATGATCGCATTGACACTGAAGACCTAGTGTTATTTGTGACTATTGTGACCGCTTTTGAATATCTTAAACCCATGCTACGTAGAATTAGCAGTAAAGATTATAAATATTTATAAATGACAAATCCTGCCAGGGTGCTTTATGTTGTTAGTAGTGGAAATAACTTGTATTATTTATACTTGTAAAATAACTTGTATTATTGTAAAGATTTTACATTTTATAAGTCCTCTTAGCTAGCTAATGATAACATTGAAGATTGTGAACATTTATGGATTAATTAATGTGTAAGACAAGTTTCATAGTTAGAAGTGCAAATTAAATCCTATTACTTTTTAGTAGTTTAGCAAAAATTAAACTAACACAAATTATTGGCTCTGTTTAGCAGAAACACAATAAGTAAAATTAGATTAGCCGCTATTATGCTAAGCCTAATTTAGCACTTTTGGCCCTGTAACAGCTACTCTGAAGGACTGCAGACGCTGTTGAGCTCCGTCATGGTGACGAACCCTCAGGAGCGGCCCAACATTGACTGGGTTCTCGAACGAGTCAGAAACCTCCAGAGCTCAGACGGAGGAGCGATCGAAACCGACAGAGTATGACGAATGGAATTTTTATCTTCCACCCAGACTGTCCTTTTACCTTAGAAAACACATAGAGAAGACATATTTAAACACATACACACACAGACATGCTCATCAGTCATGATGAAAAACATCATTGAAGTGTTATTGATTTTTAGTGTTATGTTAGCATTAAAGCTAATAACTTCTGCCCCTGCTTGAGTGTCCCTGTCGTAACGAAGACCGAGCTTAAGCTAAATTTGATCAGCCAGTCACAAAATAGACCATGTGACATCACCATTAGACCTTTTTACTCATTTCTTTGACACAATGTACTGCTTAGCATAAAATATTAGTTTAGCATATTGAGCTATGCACGCCATCTATTTAAGTTCAACTCAGTAACATTAACATTATCTCCATCACAGGCATCTGTTCTGCCCTGTATTACCTGGAGCCAGAACTAATTTAATTAGTAGTAAATAGTTTTAATTTGGCTTATTATTATATGGCATATTTAAGACGGAGAACCAATGGTGCTAGCAAGATGATTAAAATTAGGCTAGGTATTATATTTTGTGGTTAAGATCAAAAGCTAACTTTTTAAATTAACTGTTATATGCATAATTATATATAGATACTATAGATTAGATAAATAGATTTATGTAGCTAGCTAGTTTTGTTAAGCTAAATTATGTATTATATTATATATTTTGCTAACAAGCTTATTAAAATAGGCTGTTTTTTATATTTCATGACTACGACCAGTATTTTATGCTAAACTGTACATTGAGCTATAATTAAGATAAAATAGACTTAAATCTTATTAAGGAAATTTCTGTACGTTTTCTTTCTTATTTGTAGAAGTTGAATTACATGGGTAAACAGTTACTGTGTGTGTGTGTGTGTGTGTAAGACAAACCTGGCTTGGAATTTTAATATAACAAAGCCCTTAATGAGGCCAGTGGACATTCCACAAGAGGAGTACAGGACTGGATTTATAAGAGATATTGCGTAGGTTTGAACTCGCTGAGATTAACTCCCAAACCAGGAAGTTCTGTCCCTTCACCTTTTTTCTTGGCTTGTGTTTTAGTCTCGACTTAGTTTTATGGTACCTGAAAGTTGTGTATTAGTCTTAGCTATAATTAGATAAAGATTTAATTAAAGTCAGTTAGCTATATTTATTCGATACACAAAAATAACCTTATTAAAAAAAAATTCACTGCATTTTACTTCCATCAGGTTTGATCCTATATCATCATCCCATCTCTAGTGTGCGTTGATCTTAAAATTCTTTAAATTTTTTAAATGTTCATGTTTCACTATTATGAATTTAGGGAAGAAATTACACAAATGGGAAAGGACACAGGAAGTAGTAGCTAATAGAAAATGGTTGGTCTGGTTGTTGCTACTTTAAAAAAATATTCCACCAAAAGAAGGTACTGCTTATTAATTAGGTAGATATTTTCTAAATGGATTTAGTCATGAATTACTTCCAAAAAAAAAAAAAAAAAACAATTTTGTATTGACCGACCACAGCTCTATTTTGTAACCTCATTTATTACCAAAAGAATATTTACAATTTTGAAGCTAATCTGATTGCAAATGTAACAAACTGCCACATACTATGTTTTTCTTGTATAAAAGTAAGCTACTATTGCATATCAGAGATGTATGTTCCATAGGACCTCTTATAAAGGGCTTTTTCCATGATTAATTTAAAATCAGACCTTCTCTAGTTAATCTGTTCTTCCTGACTGCTGGAGACGTATAATATCCATGATAACATTGCTGTGGAGCTTAGTATCTCAGTAATTTGCTGTGTTTAACTAAATAACAACTTATGCACACTTGGGACCTGTTATTTTTGACTATTTATTGTTTATTTGTTTTTTTAGCAGCTCTCGATGCTTGATGCTTTTGAAAATGTTGATTTTGTTTTACAAGGTCATATTGTATTTTATTTAATTTGTATATATTTCAACAGAGAATCACATGTGTAAATGTCTCTTGTTTTTATTTCACAATGATTAAAAATATTTCATGTTTTCACCACTGGTCGTCTTTTTTTAATCAGTGAAAGTTTTGTGTAACCGATTTAAATTGTTGAATATGATCAAGATGAATCAGTACTCAATGTGACCAGCAGAGGGCGCTTTAGCACTTAGGGAATCGTTTTTATACTTCAAACATCTCTATAATGAACTTACCCAAACATACCACTTGCATTTGTTTAAAACGTGAGAAATGTTTCTTGAAAAGTCATGAAATTTAATTAAATAGTTTAAATCTCCCATTTAAATATACAACAATTACAAAGAATTGAGTCCATTTTTCTTGGTTTCATTCTTTCTTGTGCTATATTTAAAAATGCTAGATATAAAAGTTGTTCAACCAAGAAAATGGCGGACAGACAAGTACATAATTAAGATAGAATGTAACTTAACTGAATAACAGTTAACTTCTTGTTCTTAAATATAAATTATAATTATTTTAAATGCTGTGCAGATACCTGTTTAGATGAAGATCCTCATAGCAAAATGTTTTTTCAGCTAACTTACACATTCCTAGCTAGCTAATGTTTTTACTGGTTACAGATTGATCATGTTCAACAATAAAGTTAGCTTTCTGTTGCTTGGTTGATCCATAGATGTGATCTATATAACTATCTTGTGTTGTCACACACACAAACACACACACATATATTCTCTTTATATACTCTTTATATACCATATATTCTCTTTATATATCTTTAACTCTCACACACACTTTTCACCCTGTTATTTGAGGGTTAAGGCTTTCTCAGTTATTGTTCATTATGCAGAAGCCGTCTTAATGGTCATATCTCTTTATTTCCCGCATGTGTGTGGTGCAGTGATGTCATACAACAAGGTCAAGACATGTCGACTTTTCATGCTGAAACGCACCATTTTTTAAATGCAGCCATTTTGGTAAATAAAAGGTGCAGTGTGTCGATGCTGATTCTAATAAGGTGAAGGATGACAAAGTATAACAGATTTTATCAGTATATTCTATCCATTGTTTTTACAATAAACTATAACAAAAGAAAAAAAAAGAATTAAATAAATGAAATTACAGAAATACAATGAAATACATGAGCTAGTGTAGATTTACATGTACATGTACATTTATATGCTAAGCATCCTGCTAGCGCTGACAGAAAAATAAATCCCTGCCTACTCAATACTTTATTACCTCAAAACTTGGCCTTTTTTTCAGAATGGGTGTAAAATACAGCCTGTGACACGTTTTTTTTTTTTTTTACCGCCCCATTAGCTTAAGTGACACGACAAGGCCGAGGCAAAATCTCAAGCAATATGGCCGATTACTTTAAAACATCCCGCAATCTTTTCATATTCCAGTAACGATGCCGACATTTCGGCTGATTGATTAAACTACAGGGTGTAAAGCCTTCACACCGTCGCCAGATTTATCTGCAGAGAAGCAGGTTTATTAGATTTAACTAAAAAACAAAGCCTTGTTTTGGTAAATATGTGAGTGATATACTGTCTGGATAACATTATTACGTTTTTTACTTTGTGCTTCAGTGATTTTTATTTATAATATTTTTCATGTGGCTGTGAAATTGCAGGACAAAATTCCAGCCATGTTTCAAGCAAACATTAACGTTTCTTCAACATATGGACAACATACCAGCTAACATCACATCCAAAGAACAAGACAGTACAAGCAAAAAGAAATATGACCATAATAAGAAGAAACAGAAGAAGGTAATGAAGAAGAAATTAAAAATAATATGAATAATATGTGCTGTGGTGCAATGCTACATAATTCATGCCAAACAAATGTATTACACACTAATATAACACAATATATCATGTAATGTAAAACAGTAATATAATACTGCACTGGTTTTGCATTCAAGCTGCAATATGGGCCTTAAAAAAACATGGTGATCCATTTTTTGTACTGTTAGCTAACCAGAGGTGAGGTGATTGAGGTGATTTACCAACACATCTGAGACAAATGTTGATGTTCCTAATAATCTTTTTTCCACATTTACACCAATACCATAGCTAGCTAAATCATTTGCCTTAGTGAGTAGCTAGTTTATATTTGGTGTCCATATTACCCAGTAGATTAGCAAACAGTTTTTCCACCCATTTTCTATGTTTGGAAACTGAACAAGGATCATTGAAGAAGTCAGCAAATCTGCTATACAATGCACACGGCAGCTCCCATTTAACTCTTGGCCTTTGACGAGTCAGATTTAATGAGTCCCACTTTGCATTTAATCACTATATAAACATGACACCGAGGCCTCCACACCAGAAAAGTTATGCTGCGTTTCGTCATGTCCTGAATTATCACCCTCTTACATGGACTGGTCACTTGTCCTGCGGATGAAATGGACTCGGTGACATCATCGTCATCGGGGCTGACAATCTTTATTTCCCCTTCATTAACTTAATCATCGGATCATCTGTAAAAGGCGAAGGAAATTATTCATATTTGAGAGGTGTGCTCGTAAACAACATAAATAACAGGTTTTTATGCACCACCATTTTCTGCCTGTTCTTTAGCATGCTAATCAGGCTAGGCATTTACTGTACAGATCATGAATGAAATGGAGGAAGGAAATGAAAATATCTTCGGTTAAAGGTTTTGATTTTCATTATATTCTCACGTCATCCTGCTACATGAAACAATCTTTATTTAAGTGATCAGTAGTGTTCTAATTAGCAACATCTAATTAGCAATACCAGAAATCTGTGAATCTAACTTGGTGCCACAGAAATGATTCTAAATGATGCCATCATTTAGAATTTTACCTGTGGCTTGGGTTTCAAACTTTTTAAGTAAAATTTGTGGTATTAAAACAATGAACCATTTTTCAGCTTGAGTCCTACCTTTACATGTAGGTATTGGTTGATAGTATGCAAGCTAAACCACAAACGCTAATTTTGCTAAAACTAATTCATACTTGTGTACGACCACATAAATGAAACCTTACAATATGTTTTGCAAAATGATTCATTTTTTATTCATGTTATTTACATTATTTACTTTTGTTTCTTTTGACCTCTAGGTTATTTTACAGTCAATAAACTAGACTTTAACATGTGTAAACAACATCAGGTTGAAAAAGATTTTAGTAAAAGCCCAGTCTTGCATTTTAAGCATGACATTTTGCACATTGCTGTATCATTTCAATGAATCATAAGTTTGGAATAAACATAGCTAACACTGCTACTGTAAATGTTATCTGATCAAATTCTTCAAATGTTCCATGATTCATTTCAGAGTTTGAATGTTTTCCTAGACCTGCTGCTAATTGTATAAACATTAGCATTAGCACATATTATGTAGCATTTCTACAGGTGAATTTTGTTCAACAAAAAGAAAACACACATAGACTGACATGATGTTTTTTACAGCATATTAACAGTTAGCTAGCTGGCTAACAAGAATGAAAATGACTTAGCATCTAGTTCTTAGAGGTAGCTTTTAGTTAGCCTAACCTTAGTTTAGCACCCAACATTGGTATTGCTATTTTAAATTGATCTGATTTACAGAGAAGTTTGTTAGTTGTTGTGTTTTAAAATTTGCTAAATTTTTTTATTATTGTTATGTTTTTAGTTATTGTCATGTTTCTGAATTTGCTGTGATCCACTGCGATTCAAATCTGTTGTTAAGTTTCTGAAATTGTTAAACTGATAACTGTGTGTTTTTGGCTTTGATTTGTTACTGAACCTGCTGCTTTTACTGTTTTTGTTATTTCTGAATTTTGTGTTTTGGAATTTTCTGTTCTTTCTATTTTTTTTAAATGATGTTGTTTTTCCTGGAAAATTGTCCCTAGTGTGTGGTTGCGTGAGTGAATGAGTGTGTGTGTGTGTGTGCCCTGCGATGGGTTGGCACTCCGTCCAGGGTGTATCCTGCCTTGATGCCCGATGACGCCTGAGATAGGCACAGGCTCCCCATGACCCGAGGTAGTTCGGATAAGCGGTAGAAGGTGAATGAATGAATGTTTTTCCTTTCGCTGTGGTGTATTTTTCATCCTGGTTTGTTGTGTTTTCTAATTTGCTGCTGATTTATTTTTGGTATTATTGTGTTTAAAATTTTGTTGGATTTTTTTTGTTTGTTTATCTGAATTTGATGCTGTGTTTTTGGTTTTGTGTTTCTAAATTTGCTGTTTGATGATTTCTGATTTGCTTTTGTCTTTTTTGGTTTTCCTGTTGCAATTTTGCTTTGTTGATGTGTAAATGTATTTAGGGTCACTGTACACCATACATTGATGTAACATTATCAGTCCATAAAACGTTCAGTATTTCAATGTTTCACAGTAGTTTTAGCCAGGATACTAAAAAAAACAAAAAAAACACCTCTCTTCACATCACCTCCATGTTTCTGAGAAAACAGACTCATCTTTGTTTCTGATAGGTTCCTCGTCTCCTCCTTATAACCCTACTCTCTTTTTTCTCATTTCTTCCACATCGCCATCTGAGGCATATCGGTTATCGATGACCTTCTGCAAAACGTCAGAGTGTTGCATGTCCATGTTGAACTGTTTTTTGTTGTCAACCTCTTCTTCTTCCTCTTCATCCCCAAGTCCCACAATCTGAGGCACAGATACTGGATTCTCATCATTTGATTTGTGCTCTCGGGCCACTCCCAGTTGATCCTTGGCTTTACGACTTCGTTTCCACTTCATCCTGCGATTTTGAAACCAAATCTTCACCTACACACACACACAGATCTGAGAACTATTCACAGCGTACTTTTTTAGCACTGATATGCGCGTATATACATATATGTACACAAACCTGTGTCTCTGTTAGCATTAGTGATGTGGCGACTTCGAAGCGTTTAGGCCGTGAGAGATATTTGTTGAGCTTAAACTGGTTCTCCAGCTCGAGCAGCTGCTGGCTGGTGAATGCTGTGCGTGGCCTCCGACATTTTCCCATCAACCCCAACTGAGGAGATGCTGCAGACAAACAGATCGATTTATAGATAGTTTTACTACAACATTAACATTACATTATACTGTGTACTATAATAACATTAAATGCTCTACAGTGCTGCTGAATTCTAGATTCTGATTGGTCAGAGAGTGTTCATTAATTCTCTTTAACTAAGCATGTTGTGTTCTTTACGAATGATTTATTACTTTTTATTATGTTGAGCAAAGCTGCAGATGTGTTTAGACACAAATGAAAAGATGTATTTTCTGAAATGAAAGAAGAAGAAGAAAAGGAATTTCCACATTCTAATTAAATAAAATCACTGTTTGTCATGTTGATGTTGGTGATGATGACGATGATGATGATGATGATGGTTTAGCAAGCACCAAATCAGTAAAACTTAATAACAGATTAAAGGACTGCTGTAATTTGACTCTAAATTATTCTCATATAATTATTATGTCAAAGATGTCCAGTATCTCTCTCTCTCTCTCTCGCACACACACACACACACACACACACACACACACACACACACACACACACACTCATAAATAAAAATGAAGGCTTTATTCTTTGTTAGCATTATCATTATTCTGCTGTATTGTTGATGTGATTGCTATAAACACCATTAACTTAATGAAACTCTATAAACACACGCCCCGTTGTTTACTGCTGAAAAAATAAGTCTGATTTTAAAAGATTAGAAAAGATTACTTCATTTTATCCACATATTTTTATGTGAATGTTTTTTTTGTTGTTTGTTTTATTAAATGATCTCTCTATTTACACAATTAAACAATCGATCCCTATTAAAGCTTCTCTGTTAACTAACATATTTCCTGACCTATTTAAATTCTACACATATTTTTCAAAATAGAAATATTTACTTGCTTTTCTTTCCAGTTTTTTGTTTGCGTTATTAATATTTTTTTTAATTATTATTATTATTATTATTATTATTATTCACTTTTTAAGTTTTCTTGTTCTTTTTTCCTAAACTTTGGTTTAATGGATTTTTTTTGTTGTTTTTTTTTTTTTTAACTTTAAAAAATATATAAATATAACTGATTGTGTGTTTTAGTATTAGTCAAATGATCATGTTAAATGCTTTGAGGTGAAACGTAATGAATGAAGTGTTGTAGATTCAATTAAAAAAATAATAATTAATAATAAGAAGAAGGAAACATGATTAAGTTAATAAATAAAATTTAATTCATGTCCTGTAATATTCTGAGGTAAACCACAAAGAATTTACAAAGAATAGAACAAACAAAGTACAAAACATTTTGTGACTAAAATCCAAAAATGTATTTATAAAGTTTCTAAAGTTGTAACTTACCACACAACATCAATCTTTAAAAACAATTTATAAATAATTTAGAATTGCAAATATATATATATATATATATATATATATATATATATATATATATATATATATATAAACACTACTAAACATGAAATTTATGTAGAATTTGTAAAATAAAATATAGATTAAACAAGTTCTAATTTGTAAACATCTACAATATGTCCACCCACAGGGATATAAATAATGAAATTAAAAGTTGTAAAAATAATAATAATAAAATAAATAAAACATCAAACAAAACATTAAAGTAAACAAAAGTTAAATAGAAGTCAAATAAATTGTAATATAATGAACAGGTGAGTGAACAATAAACACACCTGTGTATGGGTGGAGTCGCGGCAGAAGCAGGCTCGCGCGGATCCACGGTTCGTATGCGGGGCTGATGTGCGGGATTCCGGTGTAGTGAAGCGCGGGCACTGCGGGGAACAGCGGAGCGCTCGAGTACACAAACCGGGAGGGCACGGGGAAAGGACCCGCGCGCGCTCCAGGCCCCGGGAAAGCACTAGGGGGCGGAGTCTCACACGGCGCGCGCTCTCTCAGCAGAGCCTCGATACGGAAGTTCTTGGATTTCTCCATGGAGGCGAAATTTCAAGCGGTACAAAAGTAAAGCTGCATTAAAAACGCACTAAAATACCAGATTTACGCCTTCTATATTTCACGGAAATAAAAGTTTCTTCACTTTATTTCGTTTATTCCATTGTGTTCCAAAGGAAAAGGAAAAAAAAAGAACAAAGCAATAACTACAATAATGTTAATAACGATTGCTGAGTTGTAGGTTTACGGAGTGTTTCTGCGGCTCTGCGGCGTTTCACACGTCACCACGTTTCTCTCTGAAGGCGTAAAACTCATCCCGCTGTGCGCATCTTATTTACATAACCGCTGTACATAAAGCGCTGATTGGCTTAGAACAGCAGTTAGGTTTCTAATTAACCAATCAAAGCCTTGCACCTGGGAGCACACTTCTGTGTGTTGACTGTATACTGTGTGTATGCAGTGTAGAAAAGGTCCCGCGCTTGAGGATGTAATTTCTATTCAAGACTTTCTATTCTCTCTCTCTCTCTCTCTCTCTCCCCCTCCCTCTGTCTCTCTCTCTCCCTCTCTCTCTCTCTCTCTCTCTCTCCCCCTCCCTCTCTCTCTCTCTCTCTCTCTCCCTCTCTCTCTCTCTCTCTCTCTCTCCCCCTCCCTCTCTCTCTCTCTCTCTCTCTCTCCCTCTCTCTCTCTCTCCCTCTCCCCCCTCTGTCTCTCTCTCTCTCTCTCTCTCTCTCTCTCCCTCCCACTCCCCCCCTCTCTCTCTCTCTCTCTCTCGCTCTCTCTCCCCCTCCCCCTCTGTCTCTCTCTCTCTCTCTCTCCCTCTCCCCCCCCCCTCTCTGTCTCTCTCTCTGAGAAAAATGGTTGTACCTTCTTTTAATTAGCCTAAAAAAGTTTTAAGGGCCTTGCTCAGGGGCCCAGCAGTGGCAGATTGGCAGACCTGGGGTTTAAACCCATGACCTTCCAATCAGTAATCCAACACCTTAACCAATGAGCTACCACATCCCACTTTTTGCATCCCAGTTAACAAATCCGTAATTGTGAATAATCTTACGATCACTAGTACAAACTCTTTACCCATTGACATCTGGCCAAGGGATTTTGTGAACTGAAGTGACACATTTTTACATTTTTGCCTAAAGAGTTCATTCGGCAATATTACAGTAATCAAGTCGAGTATCAGGCCAGTTCTCTCATTCATTATTTTATTATTTAATATTTTTTGGAACCTGCAGCCTTTTGTTAATTTAATTAAAGTGCACAAGCAACCTGTGTAAACGAGGCTCTCAGGGGCGATTAAGGCAAGGCAAGATGAAGAAGGTGAGCACCGCTCCTGGCAGTTACAACTGATTGCATCGATTTCATTGATTTGTAACAGCTTTTGGGCTAATTTCATCTCTCAAAGGTGAACCCATGGTAGCGGGGTGAGAACTGACCCGCTCTCTCCCCTCAAATCTCTCCTTACTACCCTTCAACGGATTTATTTTTTCCATCCATATATTTCTGTTTTTTGCCAAGTGATTAGATAAATGTGCAACATCAATAAGTCTTATTTGGAAGGGTAAGGTGGGAGAATCAATAACATTTTATATGCCTGCAGGTCGGTAAAGGTGGGCCGTTACAGACTCTCTTAAATGCATCACGACTCTGTTCGAGAAAAGAAAACGCTGAGGTGGGCAGGAAAGCTCTCGCACACACAAATATGTCCGACGAGCCATAAAAAAATCATACGAATCGTAAGAGTTGATGGATGAATTTCGTATGAATCTGTCATGGAGAGTTAATCACGTCTTAACAACCCGAAACTTTGGGATCCTCCAGGTGACTTTGGAAAAGACACAAGAAACCAAAAGTAAAAATTAGACAATATTAAATACTTATATGTAAAATTTAGTTAAGTATGATACATAATCAAACGACTAACATAATCTAGCGCAGGTTTCACATACAATATTTTTCGGGCACGCACACACTCTCATAATCACACACTACGGACAATTTTCCAGAGATGCCAATCAACCTACCATGCATGTCTTTGGACCGGGGGAGGAAACCGGAGTACCCGGAGGAAACCCCCGAGGCACGGGGAGAACATGCAAACTCCACACACACAAGGCGGAGGTGGGAATCGAACCCCCAACCCTGGAGGTGTGAGGAGAATGTGCTAACCACTAAGCCACCGTGCCCCCTGAAAAGCCATCAGTTCACGAAATCTTTTAGAAAACACCTACATCCACACAAAAAGAAATTTGAATTGGTCTCTGCGAATGTGAACAAGTTTTTTTAAAAACATGTTCATCCACACAGTGAAAATCTCCTTATGAGAACAGTGTTTTTGAAAATATCTCCATACAATTACCACAAATTAGAGTGTTGCCCTAGTTGTTTCAATTTATAAAAAAAAAAAAAAAAATCATTTTTTGGTCTTTAAAATAAATTTAAGTTTTATCTATAAATTTAGCTAGCAGCTAGTTTGTTATTCGTGAAAAAAATTTTTTATAATAATAAATAAATAAATTTGCTGCAAGAAAGTTTTCAAAATAAAATTATTACAATGTGAGCTTGCTAAATTCTGGCTGTTTAAACATTTCTGTAAGGAAGGGTTTCTATCAAAATTAAAACAACACTGAGTGAAACAGTCTGAAGCTCTCATTAATAGCTAATGGCTAGCAGACATTCCAAACTGTTAGGTATTTTTTAAGCATTTGCTGACATGAAAATCTTGAGCAGAAATTAGTGATGTCAAGAAAGCACTAGCTACAGATACACTTGCTATTTAAAGTATTTGTAGACAGTGCTCGGTCAATGATCACACAGCAACTAGAGATTTGGTTGTAAACTGATATTTAAACTAAAAATAAATACTTAAGAGTAAACATTGCTATGCACTAACTGTTTGTAAACAAAACAAAGAAGTGAAAAGAGTTGTGAAAGAAAGAAAACGCTAACTGTATGTGCTCGATTACTGAAGTTAGCGGTCCTTGTTTCAACCTTGTCTTAAGATGGATCTAATGTATTAGCATCAAGCTAATAACTCTGTTTGCTCGTGGTGACAGCCATATTTATCCCCTGGCCTGAAGTGATTGGGTTTAATTTGGTGGATCAAGACTTCATTAGAGCAGATTAGGTGTGAGGATGGATCGGGACAGAAAGTATTAGCTGATTGCGGCAGTCTGTGTGTGTACGTGTGTAGAGAGTGTAAGAGATTAAGAGAGAGAGAGAGAAAGCAACAAACTAAAAGGAGTTAGAAGATAAAAAAAACAATGACAAATCAACTTCCTTGTTGATGAAAGAGCTCAGAGGAGAATTGAAAGAATGATCTGCACTGATAGTAAGACCACATCGGGTTCTCACAGTAGCTTTAGATTCCTGTTTTTTCTAAGACTAGATCTCGATATGTGGTCTTCTGCTGTTCTAACTCATCCACCTTTAAAGTTTGACCTGTTCTTAGTTCTGAGATATTTTTTCTGATCAAGTTTTCCTAAGTTAGCCTTCCTGGCAGCTTGAGACTCTATGATGTGTTAGAAGCAAGAAAAATGGGCAAGAGTAAGATCATGAGCAACTTTGATAGAAGCCAAATTGTGACTGATGGACAAGTGGGTCAGAGGCTGAATAAAACAACAGGTCTTCTGGGGTGTTTCAGATACTTACCCAAAGTGTTCCAAGGAAGACAACTGGTGAACCAGCAACAGGGACCATGGTACTCAAGACGCAATGACGTACATGGGGTATGAAGGTTAGCTCAATCTTTTCCTGGGATACCTTGAGTTATGGCATTCATGTTGATGTTACTTTGACATATACCACCTACTTAATCATTGCTGTAGATCAAGTATATCATGGCAACACTATTCCATAATGGCAGTAGCCTAACTCATTGCTAAGAGTTGCCCATTAATGGCTTGAGGAACTAGAGCTTAAAGTGTTGACTTGGTCTACAAATTCTACAGATCTCAGTGTAAGCAAGCATCTGTTGGATGTACTGGACAAACAAGTGTGACCCATGGAAGCCCGCAGTATTTACCTCACTATTTACAGAACTTAAAGGATCTGCTACTAACGTCCTGGTACCACACACCACAGCACACCTTCAGGTCTTTAAGGTCTTGGAGTGGATGATTCGGAGTGGATGATGATACAGTAAAATCTGTACAAGTCTAATCTGTTTACAGGAACAACCGAATTAGATCAAACTTTGAGAGAATAGACTTAATTGTTTATGAAACATATTGTTTATGACATCAAACTGTTTAAAAAAAGAAACTATTCATTACAACAAACTGTTTATAAGAAGAATTTTCTTATCAGAACAAACTGTTTAATAGGATAAACAATTAACAGAAACAGCTGGATACAATGGAACAAATACTTTACAGGAACTGTTTGTCAGATCAATTTTTTTTTTAAAATTTTGTCTACAACAACAAGTGATTTACAAGTACAAAGTGACAGGCAGCTTCTATCAATACTATGTACAATTATTTTATTATACCAGTTAAATCACTATTTAATCACCATTTCCACAGAAATTAGCCCCACGCATGATGAAGCATGATTTTTTTATTAAATAAAAAAGACAAATTTCCCATTTTTCCCCAATAGAGTGGCAATGGACTCACACCTTTGGACCCTGCATGAGGTTTGAGTAAACCGTAGATGGATGTTAAGCTCGACCGTTGGATGTGTTTGTTGTGCACGTGACTGTGATCATTCTCAATCATGCTGGGAACTGATAACGAAGCACACATCAAAGGTGTTCAAAGATACATTACACCGCTGATTGGAGCCATAATGAGTGAACAGCAGGCAATAAATCCCTTTGTGACGGTGGTTTCATTGTACACTTATAATTACATTGTGCAGTCATAAAGATGTTGTTATGAATGAAAAGTATTAGCAAAGGTTGCCTTTTATGGGAAAATCAGCCGAGAAGACCAAAGAATTTAAATGCTCTGGATGGGACTCAGCTTTAATTTAACTAACTAATTTCACAAACAGCAAAGATGTCATGCTACTTAGTAGAAAGTCAGACATTTTAAGGAATAGGTATATATATTATGATGTTGTTCAGAGTTCAGAATTTTCTGTGTGTGAAAACCTAAAGTCACTGTTTTACCACTGATAATTAACATTTAAGGCATTTAATAGACACCCTTATCCAGAGTGACATTAATTTTTATTTCAATTTATGCAACTGAGCAATTGCAGGTTAAGGGTCTTGCTCAGGGACCCAGCAGTAGCAGCTTGGGGTTTGAACCCATGACCTTCTGTAGTCCAACACCTTAACCACTGAGCTACCACATCCCCTAAGACTCTGTCTTTATATGTGAAATAAAAAACACCAAGTCTCGCAGAAAACATCGTCAACAAAGAAATCGTTTCATGTTGAGCATTCGCTTTACACATTCCTATGAACGAGCTGTTACTATGGAATGTATCAGCATTAAGCACATTGTAGGAAATACACAATTATTTCAAATTGTCAAAAGCTATTTAAAGCAAAACAAATACATTGATTAATGTGTTTATTCAACAAGGTGAACATATGATCTCCTGACTGTTCATGCTCTGAGATGCTTTTGCTAGCTGTCACTTAGCTTTTAATATTCAAGATTCGATTTGTTTATTGTCATATGCACAGTGAAAACAATGGTTTAGACCATACAAAAAAATTGTCTCCCCTTCAAAAAGAATAAAAATAAATATTAGAAATGATTATGACAGTGTATGACAAAAATAATATGACAGAGTGAGAGTGGAAAACAAGACAGAAACATCAAGAACATCAACATTTTCCTCAGATGTCAAGACAAAACTTTAAGAAAAGTCTCCTCATGTCAGAAGTCATCAAGTCAAGAAGCTTTTATTGAAATTATGTTTAGCATCAACCGCTAATCCAACTTTTGACAGATTCTCTCATACCCATGAAGTGCTCATGAATACCATCAGAGTAGATTATTTCTTAAATCTATGCTAATACTACATGCTAGCTGTTCTTCTATTGTTCTTAATTTTCAAACACTTTTCATATAAAGGTTCTGTCCCAAAGGACAAGACAAATAAAGATAATAGGTGGCACTTAAGAATGAAAGTAATTAGGCCTCATTCAGAGTGATAAAAAATGATAGACTCCATTCATCAGCCGACACACAATGAAAGCCCTTGTGTGAGGATTGTAAACTGTATTGCTCATTAAACGGCAATAAAGCCTAAATAGCCTAACGACACCTTGTTACTGTTTGGAAAAACAAACAAGTCAAGAGATATCAGATTGAAGAGGATGAGAAAAGGATTTTAAAAGATCTGAGGCAACTAGAAAAAAACTGGATATATTTGAGACAGCTTGGAAAATTTTTTTAGTATTCAGCCCAAGTGAAGGGGTGTGACATGTGTGTCTGTCACACCTCCTTTCATTATACTACACATACACTAACAATAAATCACACCTCCAGACCTCATGATGACATTGGTGACATTATCATTCACATTATCTTTCACGCTCTCTCTGAGATCACAAAACTCTGGACTTCTGCTAGTTCCCAGAATATCTAAGTCTACTAAAGGTGGTAGAGCGTTTTCTTATTTAGCTCCCAAACTTTGGAATAGTCTTCCTGATAGTGTTTGGGGCTCAGACAGACTTTCCCAGTTTAAATGTAGATTAAAAACCCATCTCTTTAGTCAGGCGTACACATAATACATCCCATAATATTGTGCATTATTACATCAGACTTGCAAATATTATGAACAGCAGATATGTTAATCTCTCTCCACTACTTCTCTCTTTCTACCCATCCTGAGGCATCCAGAAACTGTACCAGCTCCGATCGTCTTCTGTGCGATGAAGATTTTGGACCTCCACTGAGACGAGGCCGACTCTGAGAATCCTGAGGCATCTAGAGATCTACCAGCTTAGTCAGAGTCAGTTAGACTCTGCGATACTAAAGACGAGATGTGAACTCCATGTGATCTTTTGCATCAATCCAATGTTTATCAGACTGTATATTTATAATCACACCCTCCAGAGTCACCCATATGAGGATGAGGTTCCCCTTTGAGTCTGGTTCCTCTCAAGGTTTCTTCCTTTACAATTCAAGGGAGTTTTTCCTCGTCACTGCTTCCTGAGTCACCTCAGACTTGCTCATTGGGGATAAATACATACACATTGTGAACTAAATATATCTTATATTAATCTTGAATTTTGTATTCTATTAATCTTAATATTATTCTTTATAATAACCTTTTGTTCTATGTTTATGTTCTGTAAAGCTTCTTTGAGGCAATGTCAATTGTAAAAAGTGCTATACAAATAAACTTGAACTGAATTGAAAAAGTATGATGGTGTCACTGTGTATGTTTATGCTAGTTAGTGATTAGCCTGTTTACTGTAACACTTCTTTAGCTTGTTTACTGTCATTCTTGTTTGTAATCACCTGATGACTATACTCTAACTCTAATTCTTGTTTCTATCTGTTTACGCTAAAGCTACCCTGCATTCATTAAGTCGATTAAAAGCAATTAATTGAAATGAGAGACAGCATGTGCAAAGAAGTGTTCCATAAACAGTAAGACTATAAAAGTAAACAGGCTGATTTTTCAGTACAACATGGCACTCAATTTCTGATAATGCAGTTTTAATTTTTGTACATTACTTCTCTTTCAAAATAAAATTCAGGTAATTACTTGTAATTACTAAACTAAAAGTAATTATGTGTGAAACCCATGAGAAATGATTGTAGTGTGTTATAAGAGACACTTGACACATGAGAGTTGAACTAAAATAAATAAATTTTATTGAGCTTTTTTTAATTATAAACTGTACATTTCTTAAAGACATTAGTATATTTTATACACAATAAATAGTTAAACTGGAAAAAAGTGTGCATTATTTTAATACATTTTAGTACAATTATGGAAGTATTATTTTACGAATTCCAGCTGTAATGATCGATATGTGCATATTAATGTGAATACAAATTGTTTCTATAGTAACATTGTTGTTTTTACAAAGTTATTCTGCTATTGGTTTACATGAATAATTTAGGAGATGCTTATTTAACTTTATTGTTTAACAAATGACTTTTGTTGTGGTATAAGGTGGATTAACAAATTAATTATCACATAATGAGAATTAACGTAACCATTATTTATTTATTTATTTATTTATTGGGGGTGTTAGGGGTGTTTCTTACAGTTGAGGTCATAGGTTTTCATGCCCCTTGCTATTCTACAGTTTTATTTATTAAAAATAATTATTTATTTATTTCTGAAATGATTAATATATTTGACATAGCAGTTGTTTACATTTAGTCCATAAGACAAAATTACTAAATAAATAACTAGAAAAAAATGGGGGGGGCCCCTCAAACTGCTTAATCTTAAAAACTTAATATATATACGTGTGTATACGTATACACGTGTATATATATATATATATATATATATATATATATATATATATATATATATATATATATATATATATATATATATGTGTATGTATATATATACGTATATATATATATATATATATATATATATATATATATATATATATATATATATATATATATACACGTATATATATACATATTTACAATACATAAAAATACTTTAAAATGCATAAACACATGAATGCATAAATAGTTACATCAATAAATAAACAAATGTACATCTTAAATAAATAAACAAATACTACTGTAAAAATACACTTAGCACTACGCAGATGAATATAAACACTCAAATTTTAAAAATAATTTCTAGAACTTACTTAACCTAATTTTTTTAATGACAATTTACACATAATGTTAGTAATGGTGGTAAGAATCACCTGGATACCTGAACAAGCACACAAAGATTTTAAAGTCTTAAAGTGATTAGCTGCAGTTTTGGCTCATAATTGGAACGATGGGAAAAAGGTTTAAGGTAGGTAGGCCACGGGACCTCTTATAAAGAACATGATTCATACAGTGCTGTCTACTAGGAGGGGCTTCTTCATTATCATCCTCTTCATCCCTCCACCTCTTTATTCCTTGGCTCTGCAGAGGAATCATTGTATACCCCGCAGCTGAAGGCTGGCCAAACACGACGACGTTGGGGTTGAAATGAACACGCCGTTGGGTTGCAGGGGTCGTATTTGGTGAACGGCTCCTTGAGGAGCGCGGCCTCATCGAAGCAGCACAACTTCTTAAAGGGGACGTGCTCCTCGATAGTAATGGGCCCCATATAGGGGACAGGCCCCGCATAGGATCGGATGGGCTCCTGTCACAACATGGGCTTCTTACGTACACCTCATGGTCATCACCTCCTCCTTGCGCTTCCTCTTGCTGAACAGACCCGTGGTCTTCGTCCTCATTGTCAATGAGCTCTGTGCTGCAGTAAAGCTCATCTGGAGGAAACGGTTCTGACGTGTTTCTCTCCCTCTGTCTCCCTGTGTCAAAAGATACAACCGAGCAATCAGACATCCTTACATCTCATAAAAGGAAGCAAAAAACCTTTATTTTAATAGCACTGTTTAGAAGAAAACTTCGCTCCACACAGTAGTTTACACCCAAAGTATTTACACCGGTTATATTAACGTAATCTTCCTATAACAGTTTAATCATCCTCAGTATTTAGCTGCATGTACAGATCACAGCTTCACAGGTAATCACAGACACTTACATCACTGTTAACCTTTTCCCCACAAATCACAGGTTAAAATCATATTGTATCCATCTGTGTTTTCCCCAAACTATGAACACAACATTGATGACCAGATTTGAACCAAACAGCTTTATACTGTATGTTCGACTGTACACAGCCACACTGGCGCCATCTAGTGACTAATGTTAGCTCGGCTACCTGCTTTTCCTCACAGAAGCTCTCTATTTCAGATTCAACAACAACTTGACCCTGAAGAATCTCAGAAATATCTTACAAACACGAACAATTAGAAAACGTCGTCGTTTTTATTTCCTTCTGTAAGTTTATGCATAAAGATACATAAAGAATGAGTAATAAATATTTCCTTCGATCTTCACCTCTGGCTTGTGTTTTTAAAACCGATCCAATATCACGATCAGGTAAAAAAAAACAAAAAAACAGACTTTTCTAAAATGTTTTACTTGATGATTTAACACTTTTCAGCGGCTGTTGAAATGTTTACGATGTTTACATTTCTGTTCATTTTAGCACATTTTCTTCCCTATTTGCTGTTCGGCAGGTATTAAACCACACAGATAACCATACAAACAAATAAATATCAAGCTATTCATGTTATTATAAGCGTTTTAACTTCTTCTAACATGGTTTTTATTTTCCGTCTAGTGTCTACTGAAACTATTAAAAAAACAAACAAACAAAAAACAAAATCTGAAGCCCGAAAACAATCCTTTAGCTACATTAGCTATGCTAATTAGCTACCTGGCTAATTTACACTAATACTCCTCCTCGGCTTGGTTTCAGTACACTTTTAGTAAAACGTGTTAATTGTACCAGATATTTGGCTTAAAGCTCCTCGTCGGAGTAACTAACTGAATTTAGACAAGTTTATGCCAGATAGCTTTAGCATAATTAGCATGTATGCTAAACAGAACATATCGCTTTTCCCCAAAACACCTAACTATAGAAATAGTATTAAAACTATATAGATATTCCTGATTGCGTCCCCGCACTTTTTACTCACTAAAAAACTCGTTAGTTTAGTGTAAAAGGAGAAATTAAAATAACTTACCCTTCCCCGGGGCGTAAAGTCCGCTCCATCCGGGCTCGGGATCCACGGCATCCAGCAGCTTCGGGTTTTCCTCGCACGAGAACATCATCACCGGTCCTGCGGAGACGCTGTAGGAATAAAACTGAAGCAGGGATGTAGAACACTGAACAGGTGTCGCAGTAACTGTAATCCGATCTTACGACCTTCACAACCGAAGTTTTGTTTTTAAATGTAAACATTTAAACACAAACATTACAGAGCCGGTTTGCGTGTCATGTGACGTTACATCGCGACCGTTTAAAAATAAATCCTAAACGTTAAATAATGCTAATAATAAATGTTAAAAATAATGCATCTGTTTTTGTATTGATTTATTTATAACATGTTTGAAGAAAGTATACATTTAATTTGCATTATTTTTATTGAGGTGTTTGAGTTAAATTGTCTGTAATAAGATGAAGTAACACGTGTTTTGATTATTGTGAGATTCTGAAGAGTTTTGACCAGAATTTAAAGAGACAGGACACGTGATTGATACTCAAAAGTTTTTTTGTTTTCCTTCCTTTCCTTTTTCGGTGATTTGATCTCATTAGACCTACATCCACATCTATAATTAATGCCACTGTAGAGAGTTGGATTTTAATTGTTGTTTATTTGCAGAAAATACTTTTATAGGATTGTCAGTTTTGTCACTAGTAAACTAGATCCAAGAAGTATTCTTACACAAAAGTACAATACACAAAAGACATTACACAGAACACAATTGCTTATTATTATTATTAATAATAATAATAATAAATATAATAAACTGTTTTTTTTCATAGAAAGGGTGCGATATGTAGGGCACATAAATCATTGGTGCTGTCTTGCAGGGTTAACCTGCACATCTATCCAACCCCGTGGCTCCATCTTGTGACCATTAATGCAGACAAATAGACACAGTTGAACGACTACATTTCCCAGAACACAATTCGGCGGATCTCACTTTTACACCCACGTGCTTTTCACTCGCGCGGTTTGTGCTGCCTAAACTCTCCCCAAGTTCACTGGTTTCTACGCTGTCTGCAGGTCAAACCCCGGATCTCAGCATCATGTCCACTGAACTGGGTAACAGTAACTTTATTAAACGTGTCTTATTTATGTGGCGCGAGCGTTTCTTTTGCTCAGGTATGGCGGATTTTTAAGGTTTTTAGAGTTATATTTTTTAGGCACCACAATGTTGGATAATCTTAACCAGGCCCACAGGAGTTTAACGAGTTAATGAGTTAGTGTTTTTTTTACTGATTTATTTATTAAAAGAAGGCCTATAATATAGTCTGTGCACGTGCACACTCCTCTAATTAAATATACCGTAGGTCCTATGATTAATTAGATGAGTGTGTGCGCGTGCACAGACAATGGTTGAGTGTTTGTTTATGTTTTTGGCACAAATAATACTAATAAACAAGATTAGTAATTAGTTTACGGTTGTTACAAGAAGTACTGAAAAATTAAATAATCCTAAAAGCCAAAAAAAAAGTCATAGAAAGTTTTAAATGTACTCAAGTACGTAAATGTTTTGAATTGATATTAAATTAAGTCAAGTTTTCACGTGAAAAGTAGCTGTTGTTTATCTAAAAGTTTCACAATGTTAGATTTCAGCTTGTTTCCAAGTCAGCTGTGTTAGCTAGAGGACTCCATGCTAGTCTGATATTAGCAAAGAAAACTGGCTAGCATCCTTAAATTAGCCTCACATGCTTTTCACATATATCTTCTACACAGAACTATAAAAATAACATTTAAATATTTTAATAAAGTCTAGTTATTCGAGTATTATCTGTGATTTCTTTATTTCTATTTTTTTTGTCATATCAACTTGATGAGGTGAGGGAATGCATGTTTATAGCTGCTATAACGTTAGCTATAATACAAACTAAGTTGGTTTTTAAGTTCAGAAGTTCCACAACATTAAAAAAAAAATATTTATAGGGAAAAATAATGTGGCATTTTAATGCTTTACAAATTGTCTTGGTCAAAAAGGAATAAAACATTTCCCAGTGTGATGTTATAGGAAAATACATTTTGGAGTGGTGACATGTTGGAGTGGTGACATGTTTAATTTGGTTTTTAAAGCTCTCCTGAGTGTCTCTGATAAGACCGGGCTGCTGGACTTTGCAAAGCGGCTCTTGTCAGTCGGGTTGTCTCTGGTGGCATCAGGTGGCACAGCTAAAGCTTTGAGGGACGCGGGGCTCTTGGTGAGGTGAGTAACTGTCCTGGATGTGATTTGGGACACTGTAATCTATGCACACACTATGAATGTGAATGACGTGAACCGTGTGCTTTCAGAGATGTCTCTGAGATCACTGGTTTCCCGGAGATGCTTGGTGGCCGGGTTAAAACCCTTCACCCTGCTGTTCATGGAGGAATCCTGGCCAGAAACACTCCTTCTGACCAGGCTGACATGGAAAAACTTGGCTTTAACCTTGTGAGGTAAGATGATGGTTAGTTTAACTATGCTGTACTGTCATTTTTTTTCTAAGTAGTTTAGTATATAACTAAAATGGGAGAAGTAGACCAAGATTTGGTAGGGAAAAAGGAATTAATTTAACTCTGCTTGCTTTATGACTTGAAGTCTTGTGATGCCACTTGACCTCTAATGAAACTTTCTCATTTTCAGGGATGATGGTTTCTTTATGGCATTTGAATCAAAAAAAAAAAAGTTTTATACTAATAAATAAAACATTGACGAGCAAGAAAATATTTTACAGACTTGTTGACTCGTGCTCTGTTTATGTTCATTCCAGAGTGGTTGTGTGTAACCTTTATCCTTTTGTGAAGACTGTTGCGTCTCCGAATGTAACTGTGACTGATGCGGTGGAGCAGATTGACATCGGTGAGTTGGACAACGAGATCCTTTTGTTTATTTATTTATTTTTAATTTGTTGGATTCTGTTCTTAGGCATAATGTACACAAAACCCGTGAGATGATAAACCGTTTTCTGTGCAGGTGGTGTTACTCTTCTCCGTGCTGCGGCTAAGAATCATGCTCGAGTGACGGTGGTCTGCGATCCATCTGACTACGAGCTGGTGGCGAAGGAATTGGAGACTTCGAGCGAGAGTAACACATCACTTGAGACACGGAAAACTCTCGCGCTGAAGGTGAGCAGAAACCTTCATAAACATAAATCAATTTTAATATATCCCAACTACTTAGTTCAGTAGGCACTGCCCACTCTGCACTGTATATAAAGCTCTTCTCCCCAGTGTGTGCTTCATGAGGCTCCACCCAGTAATTTGGCTCCACCCCTCATTCCCGTTGCTTCTCTAGCCATTGTTTCTGTTTCCATTTTGCTTGGTTTATTAAGCCCCTCCCCTTCAGTGTATTTTTACTTATCTCCACCCCCTCTGTGCTATTAAGATGCTCTGCTCAGTTAGCCTCTGCCCCCACTGCACGTGCTTCACTCCTTCTTGGTTCATTCTTCTGTCAGGGTTCCCACGCGTCCTGGAAAACCTGGAAAATTAATGACCAATGTTCCAGTCCTGGAAAACACATGGAAAATGAGAGAAAACATAAATTGTCCTGGAAAAAATCTTGCTGTCCTGGAAAATTATTATTTTTAAATGTTCTTGATCATTTAAAGAACAGTTTACAACTCTGGTCTAAACAATTAACGTTAGTAACAGAAAGCGCTCTGTTCAGGGACGCTGAGTTTTGACGGGTTTTTTGTTATGCTGTTTAATCTCGCTGTGACGGACGACGCTGTCTTGTGTTGGCGGTTTCAGGTGCTACTGTTGTTTTCAGCAAATGGTGACGGGTAAGCAGGTTATATTAACCTTGTTAATCTGAATATCGTGTGCAAGGGGAATGCACAGCAAACTAAAGCATGCATGACGGCATTGGCCTGAGAAAGGAAAGGGTATTAATATGTGCAGTCTTTTTATTTTATAAATATTGAAATTTCATTCACATGACAAATTGTCTTTAAAAGTAATCCATCCACACAGTCCCCAAACCTGTTTTATGAGCGATATAAGAAGTCAAAATTAGATATTCTACTGACGCTATGCACAGTGAATCATATATTGAACAATTGTTTCCATGCTCAAAGTGCAGCACAGACTAGTGTTGTAAACATAAGGCGAAGGCCGGTAACATATAATAGGTTTACTTATATAAACTTAAAAACACGTGTGCAAATGTGATATTGATTTTTGCAACGTTCACTAAACATGAAGTTAAGTGACTCCCTTTCTATCCTTCACTAACCATAGTAGTTCCAAACAAAGCCGGTGCAGAACGTTTTTACAATACAGTGGGATTTCTTTGAATATGCGTTTATTAACGAATCGTTTGTGAAAGTGAGTCAATGACATTCATAAATACCGTCATTTTTTTATTCCTAAATGAATACGTATTTTGAATGACTCGTTTGAAAGAGTGCCTCTATGAAGTCCCTCCTTCAGAAATACGTAACGAGTTCTGATTGTGTAGTTTGTTTAGTGTGTCGTGATTCGAGTTTAGCAGCTTAGCTTAGCCAATGCCGTTAGAGCAACTGTATTCCTGTGGGCGGAGTTTAGTCAAACACTCTTGCTTTGGACGTCATTCAACCGGGAAGTAGAGGGCTGTAAAATGGGATGTAAATGTAATGTAAAAAAAATGTAAAATCTGATCAGGAAGAACGTGACCTTTAAAGCATCTTTCCTTTTCTCTTCTAAATTGTATTCATTTTAAAACATTAAACTCTTTTGCATTATTTATAAAATTGTTATATACTGTTTGTTGATATTTTATTAATGCACTAGATTATTACTCCTAGTGATTTTTGGTATCATTTTTTAAAAATAGTTTGTTAATATAATATGATTAACGTAATTTATTATTGGATGTGTGCGTTCTGAAAAAGAAAAGACAATGAAGTACAACAACTAGATACAAAATTAAAACAAAGAGAGGTGTAAAAAGAGATGGTAATGAAAAATAAAGCTACTAGAACATGTAAAGGCTCTTCCTACCCTTCACTGAATCTGTAACACATCTGAACTTAAATTACAGAAATAGACAAGACAAATGTCAGGCAGGCAGTGCAAGTTTAAGAAGGAATGGAAAGAAGATCCCCAGTTCAGGGACTGGCTAGGAGAAGCATCAGGAGATGCGCAAAGGGCATATTGCAAGTTTTGCAGGAAATCCTTTGATGTCGGTAACATGGGTCTCTCCGCACTCAAGAGTCATGAACGAGGACAAGGCCATGTAAAAATTGCTACACAAATGAAAAAGGAGACGAAAATTACACATTTTCTCAGGGAAATTACTTCTGAAGACAGAGGACAGGAAATTTGCAGACAATCTAGCAAAGACCTACAAGCAACCACTGTAGATGTTGAAAGTGGCAATCAGGAAAGCACAGCTTTTCAAGTATCCAATACAGATGAAGAGGCAACATGCTCAGGCCCACAAAGCAACTCAACACTGTCAAAGTTTTTTTCGAGCCAAGCTGTGCTTGAAGCCGAGATTCGTTGGGTAATCAAAATGGTCAGGTCACACTACTCATTCAACTCCAGCTCTGATGTGTCAGTCATTTTTAATCAAATGTTCCCAGACAGTGATATTGCCAAACGGTTTTCATGTGGTGCAACAAAATCTGCTTACCTTTTATCCTTTGGATTGTGCCCATATTTCAAAGAGAAGTTGATTAAAGATGTCAGGAAGGCAAAATGCTATGTAGTGTCATTTGACGAATGCTTGAATAAAGTGACACAGATGGAGCAGATGGATATAATTGTCCGTTACTGGTGTGATCGTGAAGAGAAAGTAGCTGTGCGCTATTTTGATTCAGAGTTTATGGGACATACTCAGGCAGAGAAGCTTTTGGAGAAAATTAAGAAAACCCTCTCACCACTTGATCCCAATAAGCTCCTACAAATCTCAATGGATGGCCCTATGGTCAATTGGAAATTCCTAAAGATGTTCCAAGAAGACAAAAGCCAATCAGACCCTTCTGCATCAAAGTTGCTGCATTTGGGAAGCTGTGCTTTGCATGTTGTGCATGGAAGCTTTCAAAGTGGAGAGAAAGAAACAGGTTGGAAGGTGGGAGATGTACTGAGGGCTCTTTGGCAGTTGTTTCATGACTCCCCGGCCAGATGTGCGGATTTTATTGAGATGACTAAAACATCAGCATTTCCTTTAAAGATCTGTGCTCATCGATGGGTAGAAGACTTGGCAGTTGCAGAGAGAGCAATCGAAATTTGGCCCGCAGTGCAGATGTGCATCAACAGCCATAGGAAACTTCCGAAAAGTAAAGTTCCATCATCAGCATCATACTGCACAGTAAAGGAGGCGACTGCAGATCCTCTTTTTGTAGCTAAGCTCCATTTTTTTGCATTTGTTGCTAGACAGCTGAAGCCATTTTTGGAAAAATTCCAGACAGACGCTCCAATGGTTCCTTTTTTAGCAAAGGAGCTCCAGTCAACCATAAGAGGCTTGCTATCAAGCTATATCAAAAGGGAAGAACTGGAAAAGTTAAAGACACCTCTCCAACTGCTAAAACTAGATCCACAAGACAAAGCAAACTATGTACCACTTAAACAGCTTGACACTGGATTTGGTACGAAGCAAGCTTTAGAAAAGGCATCTGAAAACCTCCAGGACCATCCTCTAAAAATTCAGCAGTTTAAGAAAGAATGTATCTCCTTCCTTTCCATGACTTGCAAGAAAATGATGGAGAGAAGTCCCTTAATGTTCCCAGTTGTGCGGCACCTGAGCTCCCTTGACCCTGTGGCCATGGTTGCAAACGGAGAAAGTTCAAGAGAAATGTTTCAGAAACTCTTACAAAATTTGCTTAATGCTGGTTGGTACACTGCACCTCAGTGTGATGAGATTCTTGCACAGTACAAAACATTTTCAATAGACATCAACACACACCATAAAGCAGAATTCCAACATTTTGCTTACACTTCCAGGCTGGACAAGTTTCTTGGAAATCTTATCAGTGGCAGACCAGAATATACAGCCTTGTGGGACCTGATTAAACATCTGCTTACACTATCTCATGGACAAGGGGCAGTGGAACGAGGATATTCTATCAACAAAGATATGCTTGTTGAAAACCTTAAAGAGAGGTCTCTGGTAGCACTGCGCATGGTCCAGGATGCAATGGCTGAACACCCACTGGATGAAGTCCTGCCAAGAGATCTCATACTACACTGCAAAGGAGCAAGGATGAGATATGTACAGTACTTGGAGGATGAAAAGAAAAAGAAAGTCGAAACTGCCAATGAGAGGAAAAGAAAAGACCTGCAGCAAGAAATTGCAAATGTCAATGCAAAAAGACAAAAAATAATGCATAGCATAGAAACCATGCAAAAAGAGGCAGATGAAATGGCAGTCAGGGCAGAGAGAAAGCATGACTTCACCTTACTGTCAAAATCAAATGCCTATCGAAAAAGTGTCACAGAGAAAAGTGAGGAGTTAGCAGCTCTAGAACAAAGTTTGAAAAACATGCAAGAGAGTTTAAAGCAACTACACTAAAAAGTTCAAAAGGATACTGTTCATTGGAGCTTAATGCAGTGAATGTTTTGGACAAATTAAATGTTGTTTATTCCGTTTGGGAATGCTTCTGCAGTTATTTTTCATAATGCTGTTTTTTTTTTTGTTTTTTTTTTGAGAATGCAGTTGGGGAAGAGGGAAGGGAAAGTTTAACAAGAAGGGCCTCGGCAGTCGTTATAATGTGTTCATTATAATAAAGTGAAGAGTTTAACTTCAGAAGCTCTGTGTGTGTGTGTGTGTATCTGGTGTTTTTCTAATTTTATAGTTAAGTAATAGCCATAAAGTGTACGTTGTTTTAAAGACTTTTGGAGAGAAGAACAACTTTAGGCCGTGAATCTGTGATCCTTGTCTTTTTTTCCTAAATTTGAAATGTCCTGGAAAAGTCCTGGAAAATGATCTCTGAAAAAGAGTGGGAACCCTGTCTGTGCCCTCAGTGCTCTGTTCACCAAGCACTTCCCCCTCAGTGTCATCTATATACTAGAACCTGCGTCCTTTTTTTTTTAATTTTTTTTTTTATTTTTTTTATTTTTTTATTTTAAACTTTCGTTGTAGTCGGACCATAAAAACTTTGTATAAAACTGCGTTGCCTTGTCCAAGGAGGAGTTCAAAACTTTTTAAGACCCTAAAGATGCTGCCTGCTGCTTATAGCCCAAATCTCGTGGATATGACAGCATATCAGTATAAATGATTATTTTCTATCTATTCATTTATTTTTTGTGACGTTTGCAACACTGCATATTTGCACGCAGGCTGTTTGAAGTGCAGGTTAATCTACTAACCAGCCTGGCAGCAGTGTGTGGGTATTGGGTAACATGCGATTGCGTCACACACAGTTCTTTAGCAATGTGTACTGAAATCAGATTTGTGAACAACTCAAGGCCAATTCTTATCTTAAGAGTTATTGATTAGTTTTAGTTAGTGATGTTGTCTTTTCTTCTTTTTGTTTGAATAGTATGAAAACAGATTCAAGTCTGTAAATTCACTGTGAGGACTTTTCCTCAATCACACTGAAAAATATGAATATGAATTCCTGTGCACATGTTATATGCTGTTAGCAAATTGTGGCCAAAATTGGGGGAAAAAAAATAAATACAGTTGGGGCAGTTACAATGATGCATTTTTCACTGGTTTTAGTGAACTGATGAAACGTGGTGGTGGTTGTGCATTCAGACTTTTGGACCCTTAGGTATCTGGAATTCTCTGATTCTACGGTGTTAAAGTCCACGGAAAATTTTGTTGTGTTTATCAATTTGTTCGTTCTCTGTGCCTGTCACTTGCCTGCCCGAGTTTCTTTGCTCATCAGTGATAACACATGAAAGGTCAACCAAACACTATTAAAAATCTGAGTATGCACAGCCACTGCACAATAACGTAAACCTCTGCTGTTACTGAAATTTAAGCAAGTTACTTGTATAATGAAACCTACTCATGCCCGCACACGTTTGCGGTATTTTAGATGTTTTAGTAATTGTGTGTGTGTGTGTGTGTCTTCAAGGCATTCACACACACGGCTCAGTATGACGATGCGATCGCTGATTATTTCCGGCGCGAGTTCAGCAGCGGAGTTTCTCAGCTATCGCTGCGTTACGGCATGAACCCACACCAGAGTCCTGCACAGATTTACACCATGAAGCCTGAGCTCCCGATAAAGGGTTAATACATATATACACACACACGCACGCACACACTTTTTTCACTACTCCAGTATTGCTTTTATTTATTTTTTTATTAAATTACCTAATATTGGTTGTGTGTTTGTTTCAGTTTTGAATGGAGCTCCAGGCTTCATTAATCTGTGTGATGCTCTGAACGCATGGCAGCTGGTTAAAGAGCTGAAGAGTGCCCTGCTAATGCCTGCTGCTGCCTCCTTTAAGCATGTCAGTCCTGCTGGTAAGGCGTGCACACAATTTCTTGACAAGAACTTGTATATGTATTTTGTATGTAGCATAACACTATAAAGAAAACACTATCTGCCTTCTTCCACATACACAAGCTCAGACACCCATGACTGTGGTGTGATTTATACAGAACTTATGTTTATTATTCTTTCTCCCATAAGGTGCTGCTGTCGGTGTGCCGCTTAGTGAGGAGGAGGCTAAAGTGTGCATGGTGCACGACATGCTGAAAGATCTCACACCACTCGCTACTGCCTATGCTCGTGCTAGAGGTACAACACACGCTCATGCTCTCTCGCGCTCATTTACGCTCTTTCTACATGTCACATGTTTAATTTTAGGATAAGCCTATCGCTTTAAAATACTTGTAAAGCTTTGATTAATGACTGTGTGTGTGTAACGGCTTAGTCATGTTTTTCAGGAGCAGACAGGATGTCCTCCTTCGGCGATTTCATCGCTCTCTCGGACCCCTGCGACGTTCCCACCGCTAAGATCATCTCCAGAGAGGTGTGTGTTAATGTTTAGAGTAGGAGTAATCAAAATTAATTATTAAATATGTGGGGGGGGGTTTTATTTATTTATTTATTTTTATTTATTTATTTTTGTCAGCAATGGTTAGCTAGTAAACTTTCACCTGGATAATGGTTTTACTTAATAGTCTGCTTAATCAGCTCAGACTTATTGTTTAATAGCCAATAATTTAAGGTAATTTATTAATCTTCTTGCTAGGTTTCAGATGGAATTATCGCTCCTGGTTATGACCCTGAAGCTCTTCGTGTCCTCGGCAAAAAAAAGAATGGAAATTATTGCGTTCTGCAGGTAACACACACTTAACGTAACATAACACACTGAGGTAGAATAGAGTTTACGTTACGATTACATTAAGAAATATGTATTAACATTGTTTAAACGTCTTAAACGCGTTTCTTCTCAGATGGATCCAGCCTATGAGCCTGAAGAACAGGAAGTGAGGATGCTGTTCGGTCTGCACCTGAAGCAGAAGAGGAACAACGGTGTCATCGATAAGCAGCTCTTCAGCAACGTTGTCTCCAGCAGCACCGTAAGCTGCAAGCAACACGTTCTCACACGTCACCTTAATTTATTCCTGATGACGAATTGTAACGCCAGACTCTCATTTATTAGCTGTCTGAAACGGCCGTGCGTGACCTGATTGTGGCGAGTGTCGCCGTCAAGTACACGCAGTCCAACTCCGTGTGTTACGCCAAGGACGGCCAGGTGAGTACAAAGACGTGGAGGAAACTCGCATAATCACACGTATTACGGTGTTTATGGTAATTTAATCACCACAGATCTCAGCTCTAAGAGTTATCAAGAGTCTGTCAGGTAATTGTGTGTGTGTGTGTGTGTGTGTGTGAGATCAGGTGGTCGGCATTGGTGCAGGTCAACAGTCTCGGATCCACTGCACGCGTCTGGCAGGTGACAAGGCGGATAACTGGTGGCTGCGTCACCATCCAAAAGTTTTAGGCATGAAATTCCGCACCAGCGTTAAACGTGCCGAGATTGCTAATGCTATTGACCAGTACGTCAGTAACACCATCGGAGAGGTGAGTAAGTAACGCTGGTCAAATACATTAGACGTCAGAGACAGAGAAACACGTCAGAACATAAAGGAACATCTCGTATCTTTTGTTGTCTGTAGATTCCTTTACTTAATCACTTCAGGCAGACTATGGACATTAGTTTTAGCATTTTTCCACTTTTTTGCTCTCAAGCTTATTAAAAAACTTGTTGGCTACAAAAAAGTCTTCATTCAGGTGCTAACTAATCACAATTATAGAAATGTTTATTTCAGTTCATTTCATTAGCTTAGTTTTACAAGAGTTTTAATTTCCTAAAAACTCTCACAGAAAAGCTTCTCAGTGCCTTTTGCATGTGGGATTTTTTTATTTTGGTTTTTAAATTTTGTGAAGTTTTTCTGAGGTAAGTTAGCATAACTTCTAATTGGCTACTATCTATAGTTAACAAGTGTGTGTGTGTGTGTGTGTGTGTGTGTGTGTGTCAGGGTCCTGACCTAGATGTGTGGAAGGCTCTGTTTGAGGAGGTTCCTGAACCTCTTAGCGAGTCGGACAGGAAGCAGTGGCTCAGCTCCCTGAAGGCCGTTGCTCTCAGCTCTGATGCGTTCTTCCCCTTCAGGGACAACATTGACCGAGCAAAACAGGTACCGCCTCATGCTTTTACTTCACTGTTACTAAGCTACTGTAGTTCTAGCAGAAAAGCAAAAAAATGTTTTTTTTTAGGTTAAATATAACCTCATAGAATAGATAGGTTATATAGCTAATGGCATTATTTAATCATGTTTACAAAAATGACTGTTACTGACTGTTTTATGTTGTATTTTCATAAACTAAACTATTAATTTTAGATAGTTTGCCAGTGTTGCATTGGAAAGCTGTTGTTAAAGATAATTAGCTGGAAAGCAAGTATTTAGACCTAGCTGCCTACCTTTAGTCTAAGTTCTTTATCATTGAAGTACCAGATGTGTAGATACTTTCCGGTCCTCAAGTATTCATGGCTTCCCATCCATGTGTTTCAGAGCGGTGTTGAGTACATCGTTGCTCCGTCAGGCTCCACTGCAGACGAGGTGGTCATCAAGGCCTGCAACGAGCAGGGAATTGCGTTGGTGCACACCAACCTGCGCCTCTTCCACCACTGAACACATTTCTCAGACTCAGAAATCAGGACCTGGAGACGTAGCAAATACCAAGTCCTCTTAGCGGCTGTACAATTTTTCTTAGCTAAGCTGATTAGCATAATGTTTCATGTGTTTTTCGTCCTTTAAACATTCCCTTTTGTGTTAATGTCGACGTTAACACTAGTAAATGGTACAAAACATGTTCAACACTACTATGTTTACAGCTCCTTCACATTCCATGTCACTGTCTGAGGCAGCTGATCTGCCTGAAACAGAATAGATTAAATATATTCTCAAAAGATTCATGGCGTATTTTCTTGAGCAACTCTCTTAAAAAGGTTTTTGCTTGCCAATGTGCTAGCATCATGCTGCATAGCTAAGTCATTAGCTCAGCGGAGTTATCTGTGCTGGCCTGGTGATTCCTCCTTTCAAACTGATTTGCAGATGCGAGTCTTCCGAATATTTAAGTAAATTACACGTGAATATTTGTATTTAATATTTACCTTTTAATATGACTGAAACTTAAAACTCCTTAAGAGCTCTGAAGCTGTGCTGTAGGATCTGGTACCAAGACATTAGCCATAGATAATTAAAGTCCTCCAAGTGGTGACGTGGAGCCTCACAAGTGTATTTTGAAGTATATTATTTAATTATGTTTGTGACAAACACAAATGCATCAAGGTCCTTTTGTAAAACTTTATTAAAAACAGAAATGAGACAGTAGTGAAGACTTTGGCACCAACAGTACAATCACTTTCTTAACTGAATTTAATAAAACACATGAAGGAACAAAGGGATAAATAAATCAAGGCATTTGACAAATCAGGTGAAAAATCAGGTGTTGATCTAATGAACAGTGCTGGGTCTGCGTGAAAATCTCATCTAAAAGAAAAAAAAGGATAAATTAAAAAAGATGCACTAAAAGCTCATGGAACATTCTCAGCATTATCAGTGCTTGATTTGTGCTCTTCTATGTGCAGTCATAAAAATAGGTTTATCATTAAGTTCATTTTAATAACACTGGAGAAGTAGATTTATTTCATTTTATTTGTTTTTATTTAAAAATGATAACATCATGTGTTTAGTGGAAAAAAATTGAAAGCCAATCAAATGCTTGAACAACAGCATGACCAATTAAATGCAGTAAAAATTGCAATGGCGTCGCTATGGTGTCATTTTGACCATGCTGATTAGCTGGGAAGCAGCAGCAGTGATTGCAGTAACCAGTAGGAAGGCTTTAAGGCGCTAGGGAGCTTAGAACAGTTTCAAAGTTGTCAGATCCGAGCCATGTTACACGGAGGGATGGATTTTATTGCTTCACTCTCTCGGGTTGGGATTAGCCACGGCGTCAGCAAGAATATCCGGCCGGAGACACTCAATTGGGCACTGAATATTCTAAAAAGAAAAAGATGACACAATGCAATAGAACTTCGTATCATAAATGCTTCCAGCCGTTTTCCAGCAGTGATGCTTGCTTCAAAAGTATTCAGAACTCACCACTTTAGCGATGCCGTCTCCGTAGCGGACAGGCTTCAGCAGATGAGCGTTGATCTCTGTTCCGGGCTTCCTGCAGTTTTCACAACGCCAACCCTGATGGTGAGTTGAACCAAACACAGTAATGAGAAGACACTTCAATGTACAGAGTCAATTGGAAAAAAACAAAAAAGAGCATAAAAACACAATCATAGTCGTGTGTAAACATTCATTTTCTACCGCTTATCCGAACTACCTTGGGTCACGGGGAGCCTGTGCCTATCTCAGGCGTCATCGGGCATCAAGGCAGGATACACCCTGGACGGAGTGCCAACCCATCGCAGGGCACACACCACACACTCTCATTCACTCTCGCAATCACACACTACAGACAATTTTCCAGAGATGCCAATCAACCTACCATGCATGTCTTTGGACCGGGGGAGGAAACCGGAGTACCCGGAGGAAACCCCCGAGGCACGGGGAGAACATGCAAACGCCACACACACAAGGCAGAGGCGGGAATCGAACCCCCAACCCTGGAGGTGTGAGGCGAACGTACTAACCACTAAGCCACCGTGCCTCTGTGTGTAAACAGTAAAGAGTAAATGTTCACACCTGCTGTCCTCCATAACAGGTGCAGGTACAGATCCCACCGAGATACTCCTTCTGCCATTGGTTGCCCACGTGGTATGTCTTTCCATCATCAAAACAGGTCGACTCGTCTGTAAACACAAAGGAGACACGTTCCTGAACTTCTCTTATGATTTACGTGACTGGAAAATATAAAGAACGTGCTAAAAGAAATGCATGGCCTTGGCAAATGTGTACAAAGATGCTGAGAACTTTTCGGCTGCACTTCCTGTTAGTCATTTTACATACACTGCATTACAGACCACCATCGATCCGTTTGTGGGCAATTTGTGAGGAATTTGGCACTCACGTGGCTCGCACTTGAACTCTCCCTTGCCGTTGCCGATGCAGGTGCAACTCATTATTTGACCAGTTTCCTCTCGTCTCTCCCAGCGCTCGCCGATGCGGTAGTTATGGCCGTTGTCATGGCACCACTCTGTGTGACAGATGAAATGCAATATGACACAACAATACGCCCAAATCTACTTCAGGGTCCACATTTTTGGTGGAACTTTTAAAGTTGATTTATTGTTATAGGTCAAGATATACTTTGTAAGTATAAGTGTTTACGTATTAAGTAAGATTATGCTATTCATTTTTTTTTAATCTGTAAAGTTTGCCCGGAGGCAGAATCAAAGACATGCGTGTTACTGCATCATAAAATGTAAGAGCCAATCATATTTCAGCATGCTAATGAAATGAATGGAACACTGTTTTACCAGGTAATTGAGGTGCTTCCTAAGATTTTAGCAAAATTCTTATCTTAGTTTGATGTAAATTAAAGTACGTACTGGAGGAGTCGCATCGGAAGTGGCCGCTGCCCAGTCCCAGGCACCTGCACCACAGCTTGAAGCCGGTCTCGGACATGCGCTCCCACTCATCGCCAACGTTGTGATGAGTAGCCGTCAAGGTGTCATAGCACGAATCGTCACTGGCTGGAACGCCTGCTGGATCTGACAGACAAATTTCTTGGATGATTTTGTAAAATATGATATGAAAAGTAAGAATTTTAATTAGTAATTCGTCTTGTACCTGTGTTACCGGTGGTGATGACCTCATCTAGGATTTTGTATTTGAGAGCATCCTTTAGAGCCTCGACGAGGACACGGTATGAAGCACCGGATGTGAGGCCGATCAGTGTGGCACTGGTGGAGGTGGCAGGAAGTTGCATCTGCAACCGAACAAGTTTAACAAACAGCACATAATGCATATTTTTTTTTATTTAACAAAATCAAGCATCAAATGTATGATGAAGCACCACCGATATTTCTACCACTCAAATTGTAATCGTTTTTCTGTAACAGCACATCCTCAAGGTATGCACTTGTATTTCTCATAATCAACCAAAACTCCAGAACAATGTGGTTCTTATTGGCTTCCTCACCTGGAACATCTTTTCATTGCGCTGTGAGATTGGATGGCAGGACACAAAGTAGGCTTTGCTCTGCTTGAAGGGATTCCAGCTGATGGTGGTCTGAGTCTGAGCCTCCTGCGGCGTCCCCGTCTTATTTTCTGTAAAAAGGAGACTGTGAGCGTTCCTGTCGCTCAGTTGCACCACCTTGGGCACTCGTGACCCATCCGGCCCCGGGGCAGGCACGTAGATGAGAGTTTGGCCCACCCCGGGGATGTAGGGGTTTGGTTGGTGCCCGCTGTGAGGGAGAGTGGGCTGGTTGTTGTATTCTGTGTACTCCATGCTCTGGCCTCGCTCGTCTGGTCTCGGCTGCACCGTCGGACCAACCACGTTCACCACGATGTCCGTCTCAGGTACGTCCAGGGGACCAAGGTGGTGCGGACGTATGGGCAGCAAAGGCAGTGAATCTGGGAGCAGAACAGCCGTTAGTAGCGAAGCAGGAAGATAAATAAAAAGACAGTGGCTGAAGGCTCTTAGAGATCCATCCAAGGAGAAAAGAATGCCAAAAATGGGAAATATTATAGTCAAAAATACAGTAATATGTAAGTAAATATTCCAGGGTGCTTGCTAGGGTGTAGTTGAATGGGGCAGTACAGTTTAATTATATTCAGTAAGATCTTCCATCACATTCCGGACAAAATCAGAATTTGAACAGCTGTTCCTGTTACAAGTATGTATTTATTAGTATTTACATTGCTCTTAAACACTGATGGAAACAAAGAGAACAGAGGTTTCTCCTTTTTTGGATTATAAGAAGCAGACACTGCAATTTGCCTCAGTTCAAAGCCACAATTATATTTTTAAGCACCAAAATGAATAGCATTGCATGTCTAGTAGCACGCACAGAACTAGTAGCATTACAGTAGACCTTGTTGCTAGCTTTAAGATAAAAGAGCCAGTGATAATGCAGAGGCTAAGAGTCATCATGCAAGCGACTCAAAACTTCTTTTTGTCTGCTTTTACCACTGAGCAACAAAAAGAGGGTTTTAAAGGAGCCCACCATTATGACCATTATCAGTGTTTGAGTGTGTATGTGTTTTTGTGTGTGCTTACGCGTTCTGGTCTTGCCCACCAGTGCTGGACTTCTCAGTGTGTTCTGCAGAGCGATGATCTTTATGATGTACACAGTGGCTGGTTTCAGACCTACAATCACACTTCAATCAAAAACACTGAACACCGAATATCCTGCCGTGACATCGACACACACTTCTCTTAACGCCAAACAGCTGCTTCCATCGCCCTATATCATATCTATTTAAGAATATATGTTTATTTTATTTTATAGTGTATAACGTATTGTGTTATAGATCTAAGAATGGAATTCGAAATAGAAATGTGGATTTGTGAGTTTAGAAAATCAGTTCATGTACCTGTGATGGAGGCATAGTTTGCGCCGGCGTGTGGGCGTGGCGTGAGCTCCTGTGGGCTGCTTCCTTCTTCTTCATAGGTGACATAATATCCAGTGATATGGCTGGTGGGCGGTTGCCATTTGAAGGAGATGGAATTCGGAGTTGCAGATAGGAACCGGAGGTCAGTGGGGGGCGGAAGGGACGAGCCAACTGGGGAAAAACACACACACACACACACACACACACACAATGAATCAAGAAACCCTAACTGAACACTGAAGCTTATAAAGTTTGTGTGTGTGTGTGTGTGTGCGAGAGAGAGAGAGAGAGAGAGGCAGAGGGAGAGAGAGATGTTACTTGTTTTGGCGGTGAGTGTGAAGGGTTCACTGCGTCTGTCTCCATTCAGTGTGTAGATGTTGATGGAGTAAGTGGTGGCAGGCTGAAGACCTGAAACACACCAAACAGAGCTTGTAAAAGCGGAAGTAAATGTAAGTCTGGATTTTACTCAACTATTCAAAAATTATTTACCAGTAATTATGGCACTGCGATGTTCAGCTGGAATCTCCTTCCTAATGGTTGGACTCTCTCCTGAGAGCGGCTTGGCCTCAATCAGGAAGCCTGTCATTGGCTCGATCTTCGAGCGCCAGCTGATTGTAATGCTCGTGTCCTTCACATCATTGATGCGAGTGCGCCGAGGAGGGCTGATGTCTGTTGAGCCAGTCAGAGACAAGCCGGTTATTGCATTCTCAAAGCCTATTGTAGTTCTTCCTCAATGAAAGGATGCTTCATTTGTTAGGGAGCCAGTATTACCAGGATTATTGCTTATTGGACCTTATAAAAACACTTCAACTCAAACTGTTAAATTGCTTGATTAAATTTGTTTTAATTAAGCTGTATTATTATTATTATTATTATATAAACATCTTTACCTTCAGTTGTAGAGATCTCTCCAATGAGTGGTGGGCTGCTGGCTGAACCCTTCAGTGCGTACACATGCACCTCATACAACGTGGACACCTAGAAACAGAAAAAAGTAAACCATTATACCGTCAGATAATTATGTACATAAACAAATTCAACACAATCCTTGCAAAACATATATTTTTTTGCATATTATATACAGGGGTTTAACAGGGGTGGAGTATGGGACTACTTTTGTTTCTGATGCAAATAGGTATAAATATGCAAATAGGACCAATACAAAAAAAGGAAAACGTAATGTAAATATACAGGATTAAATTCAGATTAGCAAATGTTTGTATACCCTTAGGACAAAACACAGTACTTGCTATAATCCTGTTTGGAAGTTGTATTTTTTTGTGTGAATATTTGTAATGTTAAAGGTATGAAAAGGGAATTTTTACCAGAAGCCCAGTGATGGTGGCCTGCATGGCATCAGGAGCAACGTTCATCTCTTTTGTTTGCGCAAAGTTGTTTTTGGGTGTCACAAGGACACGGTATCCGTTGAGCCTGGCGCTTGGTGGCCTCCAGAGCACCACGAAGGACGAGGGGCCCACGTCTCCAAACTGGATGTTTGTGGGGGCGGGGATGCTTGCTGGGGTTTAGACATTAAAGACATTGTAAGGAAGTGCATAAGGATGTAATAAATGTGTGCCTGCTTCTGTGCTGTTTCTTGCTGTACTCGGCTCGGTGATGTCTCACCAGTGGTGTGCGTTCCCTCTGAGTCCGTAGCAGAGCCTCGGTCTGTCACTGCGGAGCTGTCCACGTCAGGGAACTTCATATCCGTGGGACTGTCTGGTGCTAAAGAACAGAGAGGGGAATCATGAGGTAAAAGTATTGAGCTTGGTTTAACCTAAAGTTGTTTTACTCAGATATGTGCTGATATTAACTTTGTATATGTTTAAGTGTATAGCATACAAATAAAAACTTTTACACCACCATTTAAACTTTAAAGTCACAATTAAAGTCCTATAGCTAAGTCCACTATATTTCTCAAACTTTTATTTTGTTGAATTCCAGAAGAACAATGCTTCCTTTAAGTTTATCCAAATAAGGACTTAAGGAATTACTACTACTATGTCCACAATTCGGTTCCTGGGCAATTCGGTTCCTGGACAATCCTGGATTGGAATAGCAATCTATACATCAATGTAATACATCAGTTTTGTGTCTACTCACAATTTATAGCTTTCTGCACCACTGGTGTGCTTTGTCCATCACGAGTGATGGCATACACGCTGATTACGTACTCCACTGTTGGTACCAGACCTGTTATTCTCAACTCTGTCTTATCTGAGAACAAAGAGAAGAAAGTTTCCTGGATACCTGTTAATCAGCATGAAGCCTAGTATTTTATGGCATATCCAGCAGTACTCACCAGGTCCCACCTCCTTGGAGAAAGTGGGTCCCACTCCATTTTTAGGTTTCCCGGTGACCCTGTAACCAGTGATTGGGCCTCTGGCAGGTGTCCAGCGCACAATAATAGCCTGGTCCTGGATATCGCTCACGTCTAGGTCTGTGGGAGATGGGGCGCCTGGGAAAAAAAGGTTCTTGTAATTAAGAATGCGCCAAGACAGTCTATTCTTTATTAATATTATTTTTGGATCAGTATTAATCTGTGATTATTTATTAATACCTCTGTAACTGTTTTATTATTATTCAATATTGTTCCTGGACCAGTATTATCCTGGATTCGCTGTATTCCTGGATCAGTATGATTTATTATTTCTCTGTTCCTGGATAAATATTATTAACTATTATTCTGTTCCTGGATCTGTGATATTTACTACTAATAGTATTTCAGTAATATTTTATTCTATTTTATTCCTGGATTATTGGGTCTTTACTCTGTTCATGGATCAGAATTATTGACTATTACCTCATATCCTGAATTGGTATCGTTGGTGTTAACGGTGTTCCTGGATTAGTATTATTTTTAGTAACTCACCATGGCTGCCAGTGCGGTGTGTGATGATGGTTGGTGTGCTGGATGCTGGACTGTCTCCTCTGCCAGTCACGGCATAGATGGTGATGGTGTAATCAGTGCCTGGCTGCAGGCCACTGATGGTGCTGGTGGAGTCTGTACCCGGCACAGTGAAGTCCTTGCCAGGGCCACGGTCTCCTGTGGATTCAAATTAAATAGCAAAGTTAAATGATTTCATCAGCTTTTACTGCAGAACTAAGATCCATGTTTGGTTAAATAATGAAAGATGAAATTTAATCCCTATTTCCTACACACATACACACAAACACACACACACACACACACACACACCAGTTTGTCCATAGTTGATCCTGTAGTAGCGCACTGGAATAGCAGGAGCGTCCCAGGAGATGGTGATGCTGGTCGGGGTGGATGACGTCACCTCCAGGTCCGTGGGAGCGTCTGAGACTAGCAACGTTATAAATGTTATAAAAAAACTCTAAGTGGCAAATTATAATATTGCAATATTACTTTACCTCAACATTGGCTTTAGAGTAAGCATGTTTTTTAATAACTGATAAATGTGTGTGTGTGTGTGTGTGTGTGTGTGGTGTGCTCACTGGTAGACTGTGTGCCAGTGAGAGGTTGACTCTCCTGGTGGCCCCTGACAGCGTAGATGTTCAAGGTGTACAAAGTGTCGGGCTGCAGGTTATTTAGGACATAATGGGTGCGGCTCGGTGGCAGACGCTCCTCCTGACGGCGTCCCCCTTTGGTCGCCATGTACACCAACCGGTAGCCTGTAATCTGGGCCCTCGGTGCCCGCCAATGTGCCGTTAATGAGTGAGTGACGACATCAGAGAAGACGAGAGTGGTTGGAGCATCGAGAGCTGTGTGAGGGATAAAGACCAGCACATGCTAACTCTATTAGGACTGAAAAACGATGGAAGTCGGTTTCAGAAATAGAAATGATACTTACTTGTGGTCTGTCTGCCCGTGACCGGGATGCTCTCTCGCTCACCATACACACATGACACACTCACCACATACTCAGTGATTGGAAGCAGATCTATTAAAAGCAGGAAGGGGAAAAAAAATTAAGAAATGGAATCTGAATAAAAATAAATCTTGAGCTAAATATCTTGATGCAATATACTTAATACTACTACTACTACTACTACTATTACTACTACTACTACTAATAATAATAATAATTATACTAATTATTATTATAATAATAATACTATTATTATAATTATTATTAGTAGTAGTACTGTAGCAGTTAAAGTCAAGTCAAGTCAAGAAGCTTTTATTGTCATTTCAACCATATGTAGCTGTTACAGTACACAGTTAAACGAGACGAGGTTTCTCCTTATTTTTATTATTATAGAAATCCAAAAATAGGCATACTTTGGAGGAGATAGGTACTGGTGGCTCCGCCCACATTTACTTCTTGTATGTTGTCGTCGTTGTTGCTCGGATGATAGCGGATAACAAAGCGGCTGATCTCTGACTGGCGGACAGAGGGGCGGGACCAGGAGAGGCGCATAGAGTCTGGACCGACTTCACCGAAATTCAGGTTGGTTGGAGCAGGAACGGCTGAAACAGAGAGAACATGAACAGAGAGACCCATGAAGAGAAAACACCACACACACACACACACACACACACACACACACACACACACACACACACACACACACACACAGATAAAAAACATTTTCCATTTCAGCATTGTGCATCTAATATTTATCGGGATTATTTACACTGTATATTATATAATGTTAATACACTTTAATATGTATTTGAAACATTTTGACCTTTTGGGTTGTGTGTCGAGAAATATCTGTCTCTTAAATATTAAGTCCACATTTGCTTGTTAATGCAGTTTTGTCTCTGTCATCATCCAAGTTGCAACTTTTTAATCGTCTGCATTTTAAACATTTAAAAATGTATAAAATTAATAGTTTTTTTTTTTTAGTTAAAATTAGAAGGTTTGTGTTGTTAAATAAATAAATAAAAAATAATACTTGCTTAAAATTAAATTCATTTAAAATATTTACAGTTAAACCAAAGTTGTTGTTTTAGGTTGATTTTATATATTACATTTTTAATTTTGTAATTTTTTACATTTTTATAGATTTAAATATCATTTATCATTTCATTTAAACCTTTTTTAAATAGTCTTAATAGAATTATAAAATAAAATAAAACATTCTTAAATACAATAAATGCATTGTGTTAAGACAAAATGTTTAGTTGGATTTTTAACATAACTACAATTTTTTAAATATTTTGTACTTGAATTTCATTTTGTTTTAAATTGCTAAACCATTGATTTATAAATGAACCTGTTTAGATTTGAAATCACTGAATTTGCATTATAAACCGATGGAACCCAGTTCCCTGCTGTACAGCCACTTAGCATGTTAAATTAATTCACCAGCTTGCGTTTGCTGCGTGATCGTTGTTGGCTCGCTCTCGCTCTCCTCTGTTAGCACAATCACGCTGATGTGGTAGTCAACACCGGGCTCCAACCCTCGAACCAAATAAAAACTGGTGGATGAATCCAGCGAATCCTCCAGGATGGGCAAACTCTGCCCAGCGGCTAGTACCGTGATGCGGTATCCCGTAACGGCGGGGTTGTTTATAAGCGTCCACTGAATCCCGATGGTGGTGTCTGTGACATTACCGTAGCTGAGGTCTCTCACCTTTGGCACGTCTGGAGTGAATTAGTTTAGAATCGCAAGCAGAGAAGAAAACAGATTATGATCATGTGCTGTTAGAGATTTGATTAAAAAGAGGAAATTAAAACTGGAATCACAAGATTCTAATTAAGATGTGACATGCAACAAAATTGAAAAAATAAACAATGCACATATTATAATAGCTACTGATACGACAATTACAAGAACAAGGACCAACAATCATGTTATACAATTAAATTGAAATATTCATGATCAGTTCTTAAATTGTATGATTGTTATTAAGACAAAATTGATTTAGTACAGAAGTACAGAAAATGAATGAATCTACTGAGGCAGCCAGAATTAATACAATTCGCAAGGTGATGATGTAAGCATTGATATTTATAGAGAAAAACGTCCGTCAAAGTTACAATTTTAGAACGGATATTTTAGCACCACTGTTGAGTCGCAGAGAAAAGACCACAGTCAGCCATCTTGTTCTTTTGCTGGTTCATGGTTTGGGAATTCAGTTTGTTGTTTTTTGTTTTTTTTGTTAATTCTATTTTAGCTAAAATTCTATTCTAGCTAGTTCTAGCTAAAATCTATTAGTTGGAAAACAGGATTTAGAGGAACATGTCATGTTCATGTCTACATTAGCATATTTCCTGTAACATATGAAACATCTGTTATCAGAACCTCCACATGATGAGGCTCAGTGGTTACCTTGTGTGATAACTGATGAAATGGGTTCGCTCTCCAAGTGGTTTTTAACGGCGTAGACACTAACGTTATACTCCACACCAGGGCTCAGGTTCTCCAGCGTACAGGAAGTCTGCCCACCTCGGACAAACTCCTCCAGAGCGTTCCCACGCTGCCCTGAAGTGGGTGAACATGTCACCCGGTAACCTGTGATGTCTGATGATGGGGTGCAGGGATTGGGGTGGATTCGTGGAAAAGAATGAAAATTTTAGAAAATGTAAGGGATACATGACTCCCAACTGCATTGGGAAATTGGGATAAAAAAAATAATGAGAAATATGAATTAAAATATAGATAAAAGAAAGATAAGATGTAAACTAAATGAAAAAAAATCAGATTGAGAATAGCAACAGATTGAGATTAAAAAAAAAAGAAAATTAAAGCTTGAATAACGAATTTAAGGGAAATGGACAAAAAAACATTCTTTATCCAAATAAAATTTAGAAAGAAAAAAAAAATTCTTTTTAAAAAAAAAAATTCCTATACATGAAATACAAATTTAAACATGGATCAGATCTAGTTTTAGCTAAAATATTAATAACATTATAACTATAACCTATATAAGGTAATTAAAAAATGTTTTGATTTTTTCTGAATGTTGAAAGTTCTGGATGTGTTTAAGAGAAAAATATATTAAAAGAAAAGAAAAAACTAATTTTAAAGCTGTATAAACATTTTGTACAAAAATGTTACAAATAATTTTTTTTTTTTTGAAAAAGAAAAGTTTTGTCCATTTTAATAACAATCACAAAGAACAAATTCACTTTCATTAACATTCACAGCACGACTGACTCACAGACACACAGCTGATGTGTGTATTTACCGGGAGTGGCGGTTGCCTGCCAGTGAACGTTGAGGTTGCCCGTGTAGGGGTTGGACACCAGATTCAGATGACTAGGTGGGGTCAATGCTGCAGAGCAAACATGAACATGAGACACTTTAATATTTACACCAAACACGCATGTACACCTACACATCATTCTTTTCTTACGTGTAACGGTGTTGCGTGTGATGGGGCTGCCCTGATTTCGGCCGTTGAACATGGGCTGCAGGCTGTAGGTGTATTCCACTCCAGGGGTCAGGCCTGAGATGTAGATGCTTCCTGAGTCAGAGGTCACGACCCTGGGAGCTTCGCCACCCTCACTGGGCTTCACTGACATCTGATTAAAAAAAACACACACACACAATCAGCACTGGGCGTTTTCCGGCTATATCAAAAAGTGGTTACAATTGTGGCTACAGTTCAACCCCCCCGGCTCCACCTGCTTCATCCTCCCTGACTGCAGAAGACTTTGCTTCTTTCTACCATGAGAAGATTGCGGAAATCTGCAGGACCTTCACTTCTGCCCCGACTGCACTAACATCTCACAGTCTGGATTTCCCTACTCCTTTGTTGGTGCATTTCTTAACTGTAGCAGCAGAAGAGATTTTACAACTCATCCAGTCTTGCAATCCTACCACCTACCCATTGGATCCACTCCCTTCCCCTATGCTCCAGACCATCTCGCAAGACCTTCTGCCATTCATTACTACTATCATCAATAGATCCATTGCATCTGGTCAGGTACCAACGTCCTTCAAGAGAGCAAGGGTTATTCCCATCCTGAAGAAACCTGCTCTGGCTCCATCAGACATCAGTAACTACAGACCGGTATCACTTCTCTCGTTTCTTTCTAAAATTCTTGAACGCATTGTCCATAATCAACTGAATGAACTTCATCTAGTTGTCCGGACAGCTGAGTCACTGGCTATTTTCAAACGACAGTTGAAGACCTAATTATTCATGAAACACTTCAACTAGCACTTCCTCCCTGTTTGTTGTATGTATGTATGTATGTATGTATGTATGTATGTATGTATGTATATGTATGTATATATATATAAAAAAATTTGAACAGTGTTTTAGTCTCATGGTATCTATGGTATATCTATCTCATGGTATGTAACCTAGTGAACCAGAGTTAATGTATCCAATGCTAGAGACTTAAGCATTTTGTACGTTGCTCTGGATAAGGCCGCCTGCCAAATGATGTAAATGTAAATATAAGAGAAGTCCTGAAGAGTGACAGAAGAATTGAGACAGAAATGTAGAGAAAATAAAACATTTTCACAGAAAGAAGAAAAGTCGCTTAAACAAAGATTCTCTACAACTAAACTAAAACAATTAGCATCAGCCGCTTGAGATTGAATGCTGTGTTGTGTCTTTACCCTGTAGCTGAAGCGAGGAACAGGAGTCCAGGAGATGATGATGGACGTGTCGGTGACGTCCGTGGAGAAACGGGGGGCATTACCGAATGGCACAGCTGAGTAACAAAACCCACGTGATAGGAAACAAACATGTTTAACATCAAGATGTTTGCTGTTAATATAGCAACTGTATTTATTTACCATTTCAAGCAATTACATCTGCTACAACTGACAACCGTCTCCAATTATCCAATCCTGTTCAGTGTTGTGAGTAGTTAATCCACTACAAAATCCCACCTGTTTCTGTGCATCATAGTAATTTTTTAAGCTCACTTGGGTGCTACATTATCTATAGCCATTTGCTTTGCAACTCACAAGTGGTAATGGTTCCGGAGATGCCCTCGCTCAGCGTGCTGCCATGCTCTGAGTACACTGTAATGGTGTACAATGTATCCGGCCGCAGGTCCTGGACGGTGTACTGGGTCTCCTCGGGTCGGACTCTAACCTGCGTCGGGGTGGTGGAGTCCTCTGCAGTAATGAAGAGGCGATAACCGGTGATTTGGGCTTGTGGGGCAGACCACACCACCAGAACAGTGTCTTCTGTGACTTCTGGGAAGTTTAGGTCTGTAGGAGCATCAGGCCCTGAAGGTGCAATAGGTAAAAGGTAAGCAACAAGGCCATTTAACTACCTATCGCTTGGATAAATACTACACACAAATAACTGCAGACTCACGTGTTGACTTCTCTCCCACCAGCGGCTGGCTCTCGGGTCCACCATAGACAGCGTAGACGTAGAAGCGGTACAAGGTGGCGGGCTGCAGGTGTGTGATCTCAGCATAGGCGTTGGGCGTGACGGGAAGCTGTAGAGGCCTCTGTGTCACCTGGCCGTCGGAACCTACAGGTACATAGGTCACACGGTAGCCTGATACCTCGCTGGGTGGTCCAGTCCATGTGATAGTGATCTTCATGTCATTCACCTCATAGAAATGCAGCTCAGTCGGTGCCTGGAATTCCTCTGAATGCGGAGTCACAGAAACGAGAATGAAATGATGCAAGTGCAAAAATCCTTACATGATGGGATGTTAATTATTATGGAGTGCAAAAGTCCGTAAAAAAAAAAGAAGAAAATCAGGCTCAGCTCTAGGCTCCACGTGACCCTGTGTAGGATCAGAAGTACAGAAGGGATGGAAAAATGAAATCAGCGCCCTCTCATGCCTGCTGTGTGAATAACACCCTGTTCATCAGTGCAGTTTTCCTGTGTGTGTGTTTGTGTGTGTGTCTGACTGTCCGGGTGGGGGATGGCGGCTGTTCTTTATTATCTTGCCAACTGGCACTTTTTCTAGGAGTCACTCTGAATCACACGGAAACCTGGCATGTGTGTGTGTGTGTGTGTGTGAGACAAAAATGTTATACCTTATAGGATAGAAAGTGTTATTCTAAATAAGATTTAAAATCAGCACATGCCAAGCTTACATTATGTTTGCTGTAAGATCAGAAGTTTGGTATTATTATTATTATTATTATTATTTTATTGTTTTATTGTTTTATTGATATTGTTGTTGCAAAACCAGTTTTAACACAGAGGGAACTAGTTTTAATAGTGCATTAGTCAGATTTTTTGTTTGTTTGTTTGTTTGTTTGTTTGTTTGCTTTCTTTTATTTTGTAGTCGGCTGTTATGTGACTGAAAAACACTGTTTAGAGAATTGAGTTATGTTGCAGAAACGACTGGAATAAAAAGAAAAAAGAGTGAAAGAACAATGGAGGGAGAGTAAGATAAGAAAGGATAAACAAACAGAAGAAGAAAGAGAAAGAAAGAAAGAAAGAAAGAAAGATAGAGAGAGAGAGAGAGAGAGAGAAAAAGTGATAATGAAACCAAAAAGAAATAAAAGAAGGAAGAAGGAATACAAAAGACAAAAATAGTTATGGGAGAAAGAAAGAAAGAAAGAAAGAAAGAAAGAAAAAGAAGCTTTGTGCACATGGGCACAGTGGGGGTGGGGCTAGGGATGGCACTCCGCCCATCTAACCGCTGCAGGTGTCTCTCACCAGGGTGCGGCTCTCCGGCTGTGTGGACCTGCAGCACCATCGGTTCACTCTCCAGGTTTCCCTCCACAGCAAAGATACTAACGTTATACGACTGACCCGGCTGAAGGTCAACCAGGTTCACTGAGGTCACCGTCTCAGCCAGGATGAGCTCAGTGCTGCTGCCTTCAAGGGATGGGGTATATACCACACGGTAACCTACACACAAAGACACACACAAAGACACACAGACACACAATAAACTTCCAGTCTAGAATTCTTGATAAAAGAAAACTTCCATAATAAATAAGTTGGGAATGTACTGGTGATCGGCGCTTGTGGTTTGGTCCAGGAGATCACAATGGACGTTTCCCCGACATTTGTAACTCTGTGACTGGTGGGAGCATCAGGAGCTGAAAATCACAAACACGAGTACATACGTGTTAACCTCTCTGTAGCTACTTTCCTCTGAGGTGATTAGTGAGTTAACAAAAACTCTATTCCAAACTGTTGTAACTTGCTAGCTAGGCATCTTATGTGATAGCTATTTGTATTGTTAGTTGTGAACCTAGATGAATTAATAACACCAAGCATATGTCACTAGCTAGTATAGCTAGTCTTTTGGCAAATTTTCAAACTAGCAACTAGAAACAAGGACAGCTAACACAGTTGCTTGCTGTTTTATTTGGTGAGTTAGCTTGCTGTGTTATGAATTAGTAAGAAAAAAAGTAGCCAAAGAAATTATTTTAATATTTACAGGTATTTTTCAAACTCAGTTTTTAATTATCTGGCAAAGTAGCTAGTATGGTAGCTAACCCGTTAGCTGATAGGTAGTGTAGTAAATTTGCATGTAGCTAACCAGCTATGTTACGAATCATTTGTTTCCTTGAGCAGAACGAACAATATAGCTGAAGAGGTTTATTTAGCGAGCTCATGTATAGCATAGGAACTTTCCAGCTGGTATCTAGTTTTGATAGTATAATATTTTTTCTTATATCAAAAATCAAAACCTCTCTCAAGAGAAAAACTACATAATATATACCGGTGGACTGAGTGGTGGTGAGGATGAGATTTGTATTTCCTTCCGGCTCAACTTCGTAAACCTGGACTTGGTACGTTCGGCCTGGTAGGAGATTGTCGATGTTCACTGATGTTGCTGTGCGAGGAAGATCTGAAACAAATCAAAACATGAAAAATATAATCCTATAAACTTCTTTCATAGCAGCATTTTTATTTAACATTTTAAACTATTCATATTTATCAATTTCTTCATTTTTTAACGAAGTGATTTAGCCTGTTAACTATGATGCAAGTTTCTGTGCCTGCTTACATTAATGCTAGTTTGTATGTTAGCCTATTTACTATAAAGGGACCTTGTGTGTTAGTCTGCTTATTTTAATGCTAGTTTTTGCGTTAACCTGTTTACTATAATGCTAGTCTGTGTCTTAGCCTTTTTAAAGCTAGATTGTGTCTCAGCCTGTTGAATGGTAATTTCTGTGATAGCATGCTTGCTTTAACACTAGTTTGTAATCGTTATTGTTACCGAGCACCGTGGGCTCGGCTCCCTCCTCAGAGAGTTCATACTGCACTCTGAATCCGGAGATGGTCTCAGACGCTGATGTCCAGGAAACAACGAAACTGCTGGATGTGATCTCAGTGACGGATTCAGACGTGTCCACCACTCGAATGGGCTCTGTGGTCATGCCTTCAGTAGGAACCACTAGAAATGAAGAAAGGAAAAATACAATATGAAACATGAACATATTTACTGGAATATTAATCTGTAGGTTTGCTTAATGTTAGCTTATGAGTTAGCTTGTTTACTATGTATGTTAGTCTATGTATGCCTGCATGGTACCTTGTTTACTATAATGTTAGCTCATGGGTTAGCTTATTTGCTGTAAATGCTAGTTCATGGGTTAACTTGTTTTCTATAAATGCTAGTTCATGGGTTAGCTTGTTTGCTATAATTTTATCTTACGGGTTAGCTTGTTCCCTATAAAGCTTGTTTATTAAACACTAAGTATTCCCATTAGAGGGAAATAAAGGATGAGAGGAAGCTTATGAAGTGACATACGTGAGCCGTAGGATGTGGTGAAGTCGAATCTGGTCACCTCTCTGTGACCGTAGCTAAGGATGCTAATGAGCTGACCCTCATAGGTGAGCCCCGGCTTCAGGCCTGAGATGGTGTAGGAGTTGATGTGGCTGGGAATAATAACCTCCTTCCACGGAGTGCGAGTGTTTTTCTGTGACAAATAACAGCCTAATATTCAGACAAGAGAAGTGCTGGGAAGTGATACTTCTTTCACTTTTCACTCATCTTTTCTTTACTTCCATTCATTCCATCCTGTTTCTTTTCCCCCTCACTTCCGTCCACTGCTTGCTGTTTCCACTTTCAATTAAAACATTCTTTCTTTCTTTCTTTCTTTCATTCTTTCTTTCTTTCTTTGTTTTTATTCTTTCGTGTCATTTTAGTTCACTTATAAATAGTTACTTTTTTGCCCTTTGGCAAATGTAATGAAGAAAACTTTTGAAAGACCTTCAAAGCACTGGGATGACTTTCTAAACAACCACTTCCTACATCACACCATGAACACTTCAGCACACTGAATGTGAGCATAAACACAAGTGGACTTCTCCAAAATGTCTGATGAACTTCTCCTACACGTTCTCTGAGTTTCTGCTAAACTCCAGTCTCATGTTTGTGAAGTTCAAGGCCTGTGTGCTTGTTTGTGCATGATTAAGCGACATGGCCTGTCCTCGTGTACCTTTGTGTAAATATCTCTGCCACATATTTGTGTACAGAAGTTAAATTTTCCCTGAATTGTTTGAGCAATAGTACAGATTGTTCAAATCATGCTTTAGTGTGTATATTCTACACTGCAATTCTAAAAACCCTAATGTCCTAATGCAGAGCCCTGAGGTATCCCACAGAAAAACTGTGCAGTACAATTTCACCACTTCCTGTGGGGTTTTGAGACTTTTTACATTACAGTCAGCAAGAAAAAAAAATTACCAGATCAATTTAAAAACTGGTCCCATCACTACAATGCAGTGAAACAGTGCTCATGTTAACCTACCACTCTCCACTTGAGGATGTACTGGGTGATGTGGGCTGATGCTGGTGGGTTCCACTGGATGGGGTGTGAGTTGGGCTTGTTTCCTGTCTCTGTGATGGTCACGCGTACTGGAACTAGTGAAATAAAGTTAGTAATAAGATTAGTATCAGGACTAGATTTATCACTCTCTCTCTCTCTCTCTCTCTCTTTCACTCACAAACACACACATACACATTTACTACCATCCGTTCTTTCTTTCTTTTTTTCTTTCTTAAAATCCTTCTGTCTTTCTATTTTTCATTCATTTACCATAACCATTTCTTTTCCTCCTTACTTCATCTCTCCTCATTCCAACTTTCTTCTTGTTTAGTAGTTACTTCTCAGTACTGTACAGTAATGTCATGAAATTAACTTGAATTTAATAAGGGGGGGAAAAACAGAAAGGAAAAAATGACCTTTGAGTTTGAGTGCAGTTTAGCAGCAGATTTTTTTCTTGTTCAGGAAAAAACCCTTCACACACTTAAAGCAACTTGTGCTTTAAGTCTAATTTGATCTGAAAAGCTTTATTTTAGCTCAATCAGCAACGTGTGGAAACTCTGAAGAAGTGATCAAAGGGGGAGTATGTAAAAAAAAGGGGGACACAAGTCCAAATCCATCTGCATGACTTCAAAGTGTGAGAGTTAAAAAAAAAGACTGGTCAACTGACCCTTTCTAAGCGAGATAAACTCTGATTAACGATCAGATAACGATGGACTGACATCGTCAACAACAGACTAAGGTCTAATCTGTGGATCAAACATGTTTACATAACATTTTCCACTCTCTAACCCCAAGAAAAGTTATTCCCCTCCTTTCTGAATCAGCTTCCTGTGAAGCACATTTCCTCAAAAATGTTAAAGGAAACTTTTTTAAAATGTCAAACGTTGGTCTATGCTTTAACGATTTAATCCAGCAATTTACACCCATCATGTATCATCTATTCTGCAATGCTTTATTGAAAGCTCTATTTAAGATTAGCCCTGCCCATTTTACATTGAGACAGTGTTTTAAACATATATAATGTTTTTATTAAACCTCACTGGAAAGCACTTTTGTTTCTGTTAATGTTGCTTTGTTCTAAATGTTATTAGCGTTTATGGTCCACATTGTAACTCACCCTGGGACTGGAGAGGCTCGCAGGCGTGTTCTCCGATACCGTTTCCGTAACAGGTACAACGATACTGGACGCCATGGCTCACTTTATCCCACGTCTCGCTGATCTGATAGAACACTTTTGTCTCAGCTTCTTGGCACTGATCTGCAGGCGAAAAAATATTTATATCACTAAAGTGCAGATGGTCTTATTTTCTTGAGCTGTCAAACCGACTGGGAAACATCTGGACTGGCAAAGTTTCCAAAGAAGCTCTCTGTCTGAATCCAGACAGCTGTAAATGTTTCTTCTCGAGAATTTTAGTAAAAAGCAAAAACAAAGCTAAGCCAAGAAACTCTGATCAGTGTGAAAATGTCTCTGGGCATCGAAGATTAAAAGAGAGAGAGGAGAGAGCGTATCTTACCGATAGCATCGCATTTCCAGCGTCCGCGGCCCTGACCGAAGCACGTGCAGTTCATCATGTAGCCCTCGTTGTGCCTCTTGTCAAACTTCTGCCCGACTTCATATGTGAGTCCTTCTACAATACACTGATCTGATGGACAAAACACAATGTTCCTTTTTTTTTGTGAGGTTCATCATTGTAGTTAAATTTGATGTGAATTTGCTACAGAATAATATATAGATTGGTATATAGCTTTAGAAATAAAGACAAAGTTTAGGTACAGGAGTTACAGTTATACAAATAACAGTATAATTCATATAGAAATCAATACAGTGCTTGGGTTATGTTACCTAAAACTATAAAAATAAATTCGATAAGTTTATATAGAAAATGTAAGCTGTGTTAAGCTGTGAAAATTGATGTAAAGTTACTAATGAGGTTAATATAAAATGCACAAATTTTACGTTACACTAACTATAGAAATAAATACAAAGTTGGGACGCTGTAGTCAAAGAAATAAAACAAAATTGTAGTTCAGTACTCAGAATGCTAGGTGAGTGTGAGATTCAAGGTTTTTTTTAGATGTAAAATCCGTTTAAAAAAGAGAATCAAGTTCGGGTTTGTACCTCGAAGCTGTGAGTAGGCGACGCAGCTCCACTCGCCACGGCCGTTACCCAAACACTTGCAGCGCATCATGTGGCCCATGGTGTCATGGCGCTTGTCCCACTCATCCCCCAGGCGGTACATGACGTCGTTTACTGTGCAGATTTCCTCATGAGCTGGAGAACACAGGAAAATGCAGTCAGATTAGTGTTATGCTTTTTTTTTTATTCCACCAAGTACTATATCTCAAACTGAAAAAGTATGGGTCTCTGGGTCTAGTCAAGATTTAGTCTTTTTTGTGTCTATGGGTTTACTCAAGTTTATATGGGTTTTAATCAGGGATTAGTCGGGTCTATAGAGAAACTTGGGACTAGACTTTGACAGGCTTTAATAAGGATTTAATGAGAATACAGTCAGGGTTTAGTTTGGGTTCATTCAAGATTTACAAAGTGTTTAGTTTGGGATTAACTTGTCATATTTAGAATTAAGCCTTTAAAAGATTATATAGGCTTTTACAGAAATTTGAATAGATTTTTGCTGCCTATGAGGATTGCTCAGTCAACTATGTAGTGCGTGTGTGTGTGTGTGTGTGAGAGAGAGAGAGAGAGAGTGAGAGAGAGTGAGAGGGAGAGATTTTGATCTCAGAATGTTCTCTTTTAAAAAAGGGGGGGGGGTGTCTATCACGTACCTCTGGCCAAGACAGCCACAAATCAGCAACTAGTTAAGGCTAATTATTATGCTTCCATAAAGACTCCTTCTCGTAATGACATACAGTAATGACCCTTAAATCCTGCACTCGGGTTTTAATGACCTGGACGCGGCCTGGCTGGTTTCATGAAAAAGCTATTTGCGCCAATAAAACCAACTTCAAACAAAAAGGATGATTCACTGCAAGCATCTGGCTGTCCAGCTGCGTTCCAGCATGTTAGAGTAGTGTATTTAATTCAGTCAAAAGCAAATATTTTGCCTTTATGCAGGTGAAATGGTTACCATGAAACGAACAAACAATATTTGGTTGTGAACTTGATGTACCTGCCATGGGACAGAATCCGTAGTGTCGCTCTTCATCGTAGTTCTCTGTAGTGCCACACCACTTCATCCCATCCCGTCGGCCATCAGCTGTGCAGTCTGTGTAATTACGCCCATTGTACAGGAAGGGAAAGTGGCACAGTGCGCCGTTAGAGTTTCCACCACGAGTTGTAACCATCACTGCAAGGGAAGTGTGACATGAATATTCAGTGTACACAGACATGCTCAACATTTTCTTCAGCTATCAGACTATCAGACTTAGAGACTATTTGGAAATATATACAAGATTAAGTGGGATTTCATCCAAAAGCTTGAAATCTAGGTTACAAAAAAAATTTAAAAAGTCCAATGGAATCAAAATCCTACAGTAAGACCTTTAAATCAGTTCCTGAAAGTTAAATCAATCGATCATTGTGTGTTGGTTTTTTATCCTAAATCTGGAATTTTTATCTATAAAAAAAAACAATAAAAAAATTTAAAAATAAGGAATTTGATATAATACGTTCCGTTTAATATGAAAAGGTTTGATTTTTTTAGCTTCAGCTTAGATCAAACTCTGTAATAAAGCTACAAATTTAGGTGCAATCCCAAAAATGCAAACTTTTCGTCCAACCCAATGGTAGGACTTTAGCACTAATCCATTATTTGGGACTTTGGGTCGAGATCTAGGAATTTAGCTCTAAAGCCAATGTTGGGGATTTAGGTCCAACCAAAAAATTAAGACAGAAGGACAAATCCTAAAGCTGTGAGACTTAAGGTCCATCTCTTAGGTTAGGGACTGAGTTCAATCTACCAAAACTTTTTTAATTAAAAAACTAGGATTTTTTTTAATCATTATACCCAACCAACACCTTGGTTTCAAATCCTACAGATAGGAGTTTGGATAGAATTCTAAAGATGGGACTTTAGGTTTAAGTTTTTGTTTTAGTTCTAGTCTCTAAGATGTGATTTAAGGTTTGTTCTTGCTAATTGAATTACAAAGCTAATCCAAATCAATGTGGATCTCAAAGTTCAATCCCAAAGCTAAAACCATGTATGTTGTGAAATGGGTCAATATGAGTCCAAAAACTAGAGAGACATAATTAAGCACAATAACCACCTTAAATCCCATTCCTTCAGTCTCAAATTGAGTTTCAGTTCAAACCCACAGCTACACTCACTTACTCACTCATTTTCTACCGCTTATCCGAACTACCTCGGGTCACGGGGAGCCTGTGCCTATCTCAGGCGTCATTGTGCATCAAGGCAGGATACACCCTGGACGGAGTGCCAACCCATCGCAGGGCACACACACACTCTCATTCACTCACACAATCACACACTACGGACAATTTTCCAGAGACGCCAATCAACCTACCATGCATGTCTTTGGACCGGGGGAGGAAACAGGAGTACCCGGAGGAAACCCCCGAGGCACGGGGAGAACATGCAAACTCCACACACACAAGGCGGAGGCGGGAATCGAACCCCCAACCCTGGAGGTGTGAGGCGAATGTGCTAACCACTAAGCCACCGTGACCCCTCCCACAGCTAGGATTTCAGTTAAATTTGTTTAATGGAAATTTAAATATTTTATCAAAGCAACACTTACAGTTTCTCTGAGTGCAGAAGGAGTACTGGCGATCTGTGTCGTAGTCGGAGGTGGTGCTGCACCATAGCTGCCCGTCAGATCGGCCTTCAGAGATGCACGAGTAGTGTGTTTTTTGTCCAAAAACAAAGGGGAACACACATGGCTGCCCGTTGGAGTTCCCTCCATACACGTGAGATTGACCATCTGCACACACACACAGAGGAATTGGGGGAATTCAAAATGAAAGCCAATATTGAAGCTTCCATGACAGCAAGTCATAAAACTTCAGTCAAGTTCAATCGCATTCCTGAGGAAACTGAGTGAAAAGAAGAAAAATTTAACAAGTCTTTGTTTGGACACTTTGTTTTTAGTGTTATGATGGTGAGGTGAAGCAAAAATTTGGCTGTACCCCATTCTTCACAGCTGATGCCTCCATTAATGCAGGTGCACATCATCTGCTGACTTCCCTGAGTTTGGACCCAGCGCATGCCATTGTAGTAGGTGGTGCCAGATCCGGTTTGACACGCGCCAGTAGCAACCAGCTCAGGCACAATGGCCAGCTGATGAGTGACGGGTCTGACCTCGGTGGACAAGGCCGAACCTGAACCTGAATCATTGAGAATAAAGGGCAAGAACAGCAGGAAAAACTTCACCATACAATCAAAGTCAAACTACTAAAATTATTTATAAAATTTAACAATTCCTATAAATATTTAATACATTTCAATGAGCTATATAAAGAACCCAATGTGGGTACCTGATTTTTTCTAAAGCAGCTAATTCTAGAATAAACGGTTAGTTGTGATTGTGAAAGTCGTGAGGGTTAAGTCAGTGAGCAGACTCTTGAATCATCTGAATGAGATGATTGAGATGGCAAGATTTTTATAAATCGTGACGTTACCTGTATCACACTCACCAAGGGCTGTTTGAGCAGAATTACTCTCGCATTTCCATTCGCCGCGTCCATTTCCCATACACACACACTGCTGACTGCGGCCCTGCGTGTCCACTTTGTTCCACGTCTCGCCAATACGATACGACTTCTTCATGTCCTGGTCGTTACAGCGGTCTGAAACAGCCATGATTTTATTACCACCATCATGTTTGGTAGCTAAGAATCTGTCACTGTTTCCAGCTAGCTTGAAAATGGTTATTTTGTACCAATGACATAAATGACACAATAACAACAACTTATAACATGCCACTCACTCCGGGAGCTGCAGGTGATGCGTCCGTTCCCTTCGCCAAGACACGTGCAGTCGACGATCATCCAGCCCTGGTAAGATTTCTCCCAAGTCTGTCCAACCACATACGACGTGCCCAGTGATGTGTCATAGCAGCGCTCGGCTGTAAAAATGTATATTACTATTGTTAACAGAGCCGCTGCAAAAACTGTGATACACTGGTGAAGATAATATTGTCATGTAAAGTGTAAACTTTTACGAAATGTTTGTTGAAATGATTTTATGAAATAACTCTAAAAATAACAACTAAAATAATGAAAACATTTCAACCAAACAAATAAATTATAAAAAGTGCAAAATAACAAAAAAAAGGAATCAAATAAATAATACAGGGAAAAGAAAACAAACAAAATATATGTAAAGAAAACAGTATAAGTGACTAACATGTAATTCCATGTGATCGAATAATTGAAAAAACTATATAACAAATAAATATAAATAAAATAAAAATATGAATATAATAGCAACATAATTACTTACACAAAAATAAATAAGATAACAGTAAGTTTAAAAAAGTATCGTTTTAAATTTTAAAAGTGTTTTTCAAATAACAATTTGAATGCTCTTGTATTGGAAATTGTATTTAGGTAATATTTATATATTTAATTTACTTTTGTTTTTTCCTGGCATTGTTCTTGTCTCTATTATGCTTAACATATGTATTATGTGTTTACTGTTTATATTGTGCTTACTTGCAGCAAGTACTATGTAATTAATATTTTAATGTAAATGTGCAATGAATCAGTTTCACAAGGTTACTAGGTTTGTTTGTATTTGTTGTACTGTTGATATTGACCGCTGTACTCTCATTATTTGCACTAAGTTTAATCATTATCCCTGATTTAGCAGAATCTTCCCTCCTCAGCATTATGTGTCTTGAATTGATCCTGTTGCAGGTGAATGTTTCAAGTCCTTCTAACATCCTGATGATAATTAGTCAGAAAATGTTGACCGTTGTCCCTGGGCCGTTTCTTGAGCACTCACCAATGGGTTTGCAGGTCCACTCGCCCTTTCCGTTGCCGAGACACACACACTCAAGCATGTAGTCGCCTGTGTCGTGGGGTCGTGTCCAGGTCTCGCCGATTCTGTACGAGCTACCTCCTTCATGGCAGCGATCTGTCACAATGAAAAAACAAGATGCCATGACAGGCCACAAACTGCTTTAATACCTAACTGCAAATTTTTCACATAAACAAAATTAATATAATAATAATGATTTATGAATTAGTTTGAATATTACAATGCTAGTTCATACATTAGCTCAGTTTGCTATAATGCTAGTTCAAGTTAGCCTGTTGACTCTGAGGCTTGTTTTTAGGATAGTCTTGTATTATTAATTAGTTCATTCATGACAATAGGGGCGCTGTGCTGTGGAACTTTTTTGTTCTAAGGTTTCTACTTTATGACTACTGTTAAAGCCCGAAAGTGACTCACTTGCGATGGTGCAGCTGATTTTGCCTCGACCTGATCCAATGCAGGTGCAGTCCCAGATCATCCTGTCCTTCGGCCTCTCGTACGTCTCGCCCACACGGTACGACCTTGCGTTGATTTTATCGAAGCACATCTCTTCAGCTAAATGAAAAAAAACCATCATGGTTAAACTAACAGAACACACTTTGGGATTGAAGTATTAAAAGTGGTACGCATTTCAGCTCAAGTTCAGTATAATTCCAATATATTTTGATTTTCATAATGAATAAAATAAAAGCCAATGTTGCGCATAGTTTTCATTCTTACCTGCAGGTTTGGATTCACACTGGATGCCTGCCGATCCTTTGCATGTGCACAGTAACGTGCTTGCCATGTAGGGCCGTTCCCATTGGTCATTGAGCCGGTAAAATTGCCCATTCTCTGTACAGCCAGCTGTGCAAGAAAGAAAATTACCCATGAACCACAGCAAGGTTTCACAAATAACCTGATGTTCCACCACAATTCAGTGCAAGTATAATCTCTCTAAAAATGTTTAGTTTGTTTGTTTTTGTTGTGGAATTTCATCCAAAAGTCTTCAAAGTAAGTTTTTTAAAAAATATTGATTAATAAACTGCTTGTCGCCACAAAAATCTACATAAAATCTACAAAAATCTACATAAAAAATCTACACAAAAACATCTTGTACATCAATGTAACATCTTGCAATTATTTATGTTGCTGGTGCACTTTATATTAAGTCCTTGATTTTCCTTATGTAGCTATATGTTAAGTTCTAGTGAAAAAAAAATTATATTATTCAGCAAATGTTTTACCTCAAAACATTAATGTTAATTTAAAAACTAATGTACCATCAAGGCAGTTAGCAATCTAACAGAAGAGTATGATTTGAAATTTCAATCAAAAATCAACCTCAAAGTGTGTGTTCTGATTACTTCTTAAGTAATACTTAATAAATTGAACCATACTAAGGTTCTTAGAGTATACATTATTTATTATAAATATAGTTATTATTTTTTCATTAGCTGTTAATCACATATAAAAATCTATAACGTATTATAAACAACAGTGTAACCCAAAGCAAATGACATCAGATTGAGAAATATACACAATTCTGTTTTACACACAATTACTAAATATAGTAGGAATAATATAGTAGTTCCACCTTACACTTCATGTGTAAATATGGAAACACTATTGTTTAACTCAAATGCTGCGCAGTAAAATAAGCTTTTGTAGCTACACAATGTTGTTTAAAGTCATTACATGTATCTATTTTTTGGAGAAAATAAATTTTTGAGACATTAGTCATAAAGTAAAATGTACATCATGAATCTTCCTGTTATTTATCATTTAGCAATAAAATGCAATTTTGTAGCTACGCATTTTTTAAAGCAAATAAAGTTAGTTTTGAAATTAGTTATAACTTAATTTGTAAATAAAGTCTCTCCCTGACATTTGTCATTTATCAATAAAACCTTTACCTGAGTCATTTTAACATGTATGTTTACTTGGTAAAGTGATTTTTGCTTCATTTAATGTGATTGCTGTTAACAATAATAGCATAAGTACGGTTCCAACAAACAACACGTTTAGTGTTACTTTAAACATTTTTTTGTACATATTTGACTTTATAAGTAGCAGTACCTTTTCCATAATTGAGTACTAAAGTTCTGGAGAGTAAAGTTGACTTGGGAAAGAAATCTCCACATGTTTTAAGGTGAACATAAATTTTTTTGACCTACTTTAAAAAAAAAAAATTATTTTTTCAATTTTTCATATGTGGATTTACTAAATATGACAAATTACTACAAGAAATACAATTTCTCTAATACTAATCTAATGCAATAATTAACAAATTGGATAATAAAAACTGTTGCCAAAGAATTTCACTATCAATCAACTGTCCTAGGTTATGCTGTGCTAGTATGCTGTGCACACACAATGTTACTTCATGTCATGTCACAAGCAGCAAACTTAGCAATAAAATAAGTTTTTGTAGCTACGCAATGTTTAAAACAAATACTAGTATTGATTTGTTTTTGGTGAATAGGCTTCTGTTACTTATGAGCTACATTTTACATTCACAGCTTTAGGTGCAAATACAGACCCTAAGTGCTACTTTACGCAATCGGCTATCAAGAAAACGAGATTTTGTAGCTGAACAATATTTAAAGCAAATATCAATATAGTTTAATGTTAAATTATGTATTTTTGTACAATTTGAATGACAGTCACAACTTAATGTGCAAGTGTAGATTTGTTATTTGACGCATTGTTTAGCAATACAATGAGATTTTATAGCAATTACACTGAACAATTACACTATATACAGTAAGAACTGAAATGTAGGGTTTCTTATGTGGAACTGATGGTCAGCATTGCATTTAGGTTTGTACACTTTGTGTTGCATTGCAATTGCGCAGCTTTAACTTATATATTTGTACGTGTTGTCCCTCACCTTGGCGTGTGTATGCCAGCTCTTCCACAGGAATGTCCAGCACCTGCTGCTCTTGTCCTTGTCGCTTAATCCTGCCGAACTTTGGCAAACACATCACCGCGCTGCACGCGCACAGCGCTAAGAGCACCACGCGCCTCATCCTCGCGCACAGTAAAATATTTAAAAATCTAATTTATGACAAAACACTTATTTGACAACAAATAAACACTTTGCTGGATTTAGTTGGTATTCTTGATTCTTGGGGCGGGCTGCACTCCTGACGCGTCTAAGCAGCACCGTGCGCTTCTCGGGTCTCAGCTCCGGTTTTTAAAGCGCGCAGACCTGCACGCGCTTCTGACGGGGGCGTGGTTTATCGGACCATGTTTTCTGATTGGTTACGAGTTTTCAGCTGTGACTGAAACTATTAGCAGAAATGACTTAGCTATAGTTTTTATAACCAAATGGAAAAATGATCAATACACGTTGCTGAGTGAAAAGAATCTCTGTGGTTTGCTGGTGGGCCATATTTTCTGAACCTAAATGCATCATTTAATAATGTTTTAATGATAAACATGATTTCAGTAATATTCAGAAATAATTAAAATCTCTCAGATTAGTAGTCATTCATTCATTCATTCATTATTCATTATTCATTATTCAGTTTTCAATTCACTTAATTTGTATAGTGCTTTTAACAATTTCCCATTGTTTCAAAGCAGCTTTACAGAAGTATGGAAACAGAAGAGAGAGAAAAATAAATAAATATATAATAATAGTAATAATAATAATAAGAAGAAGAAGAAGAAGAAGAAGAAGAAGAAGAGGAGGAGGAAACTAGAACGTACATTTTCTGAAGAAAATGTGAATGGTGCTTGCACGTGGCAAGTTCCCCTCATTGTTCTGAGTGTTTTGATATGTCACATGTCCATGTTGTGCAATTTTTTTTTGATTTTGCATATATTGGGGGGCGGGGCTGTGGCACAACCGGAAGGCCAGTCGGTACACCAATTTAAACTTTGTTCAGAGTATCACCCTAAAGGAGCTGGCCGAGTTTGATGTAAATAGTTCAAAAGCTTGGCGAGTTATAAACCTCCAAAGTTTATAATGGGAGTCTATGGGGGAAAAAAAGCCATTTTGAGACCCGGTACCGGAAGTACCGGTACTCGGATCGCTTATAAAAGTCATAGCGCACCTCTCCTCAATGAGCCGGTCAATTTGACACCTCATTCATGGGTCTAGGACAAAAGCTGTGGGACAAGTTACACGTCGAATTTTTGTCCGGAAGAGTATGCAGGATAGTAAGAATGTTGCTTTGCAAGCACCATTAATAATTAATTTTAAATTTATGATACTATATATCTAACCCAATCCCTAATGAGCAAGCCGTGGCAACGGTGGCAAGGAAAAACTCCCTGAGAGGACATGAGGAAGAAACCTTGAGAGAAACCAGGCTCAGAAGGGAACCCATCCTCATTATCCCTTTTTAAAGTACGGAACTCGTCTTTAGCCTGTTGTTCACTAGACTGCACCAGGGGCATATAAAAGTAAAATGTATACATTAGTAAATTATAAGACAGAAGGCTTTAATGGTCACATATACATAACAACACAATGAAGTTCTCTCTTTACATTTCCCAACTTTGTAAGTTGGGGTCAGAGTGCAGGGTCAGCCATGATACAGCATGGTACAGAGACAGTTATAGGCCTTACTCAAGGGCCCAACAGTGGTAGCTTGGCAGTGCTGGGGCTTGAACCCAGATCCTCCAATCAACAGCCCAGAGACTTTACCACATTAACTGCTCAATAAAAAGCACAAACAAAGCTTTGAAGTATAAACACAATAAAATACAATGTTCATGCCAGGTTTAAAACCACTGACCACTAGAATGCAGTTGTTAACACAATCTACCTAAACATTGTTTCAGACCAAGAACACCTCTTCATGGTTAATGGTGTTCCTTAATGACAGTGTCCTTCTTCAGCAGGACAATGCTCCCTGCCACACTGTGTCCAGGAACAGTTTAAAGAATGTGACAAAGAGTTCAAGGTGTTGCCTTGGCCTCTAAATTCCCTTGATGTCAGTATGACTGAGCATACGTGGGACATGCTGGATAACAAATCCTCACCTCACACCTTACAGGAGTTAAAGGATCTGTCACTAAGGTCTTGGTACCAGATACCACAACACATCTTCAGAACTCTTGTGGAGTCTGTGCATTGATGGGTCAGAGCTATTTTGGCAGGCTATTAGGGGGACATACACATTATATGGTGTTAATGTTATGGCAGCTCGGTGTATAATTAGCAACATATACTCGTAATCTGAACAGCACATTAGTGATATTTAATTTTTTAACCCATTGCATTTAATTGAATGAACATCATTTATGAGATATTCACAGTGCCTGTGCATCATTAAAGCACAAATCGTATTTTAGATGTTTTCCTCACGTCCATGTGATTTTGGCACAATAAAGCAAACCTGATCTCAAACCTATCTTAACTGAAATGAAAAATGATGTGTGTGAGCCCATTAGCATAGCTCAGATACACACTGTTTCCCTGAGGATATTACGGTTTTGGAAAGGATTAACTCGTGGCTGTCAGGAAACTCCTGCGCTCTATCAAACGTTGAGGGGAAAAGTTCACCGTCCCAAAAGGAGGGCTCATCTTGTCACTCTGTCTTTATATTAAATTCTAAACAAATTCACTTTTATACAAGAGCAGTGCTCTTAGCGTGACATTTTGTTTGGTTATTAACCTCCTTGCTTCCAAAAAACGGTTACGAAATGTTTAAAAGAGATAGATTGTAAAAGAGAGAGTAGTCTAGAGAGTGAGAAAACACCCTGAAACATGAGCATGAGCAGATGTATTCATCCCGGTGTCTGTGTGTACCACTAATTCTTTCCTAGAAACAATTTATCTTATTATATGATTTCCACCTTGATGAGTTCACCTGTCTAGGGCCATGTTAGTCACTGCCTGTCGTGTGTGTGTTTGCCTCTGATTCATGTCTCTGAGAATGATGGACTTGTTCACTTGTATATTTACTGGTTCAAAGGCCACTCGAAGCATGGTCTCGACTATGTAGGCGTCTGTGTGTGTGTTTATTCAGATAACTGTATTTGTGCTAGTCGTTGGATGGAAGGAGCAGGGCTACATGTTAATACATGTTAATACATTTGCGTGTTAGTCGATGACCATGTTAACCAGAGTGATTTTCTTACTTATTTATGTCATGGGTATGTCTGAAACTCTACTGCACTATGCACATGATTTCCTTTACACTGATAAAACTCCAGTTTTGTCTGTAGAAAAGCAGCCCTAATGCATGACGCTACCACCATTGGTATATATTATTTGGCGATACATCAAACATATCTTTTAGGATTATAGTACTATTTGACCCTTTGGAATTGGATTCATCAAACCGTAACACATTTTGCCATATGGTTTCGAGGTCATTTAGTTGGATGCAAAGAGTAATAAATATTTGTCTGATATTCCTGCCACTGCTTTAATGTTGCTGTAGATCTCTTGGTAGATTTCTTGTTAGGTTTTCATCTTGTCCTTTTATGTATTTTGAGGGATATCCTGTTATTGGTTATGTTGCTTGACTGCTCACTTGATGATGTGTTGATGATGGCTTTTACAGTGTGATTTATCTCTTTATGTTAAATTTTAAATGTTAAAGTTTATTCTCATGTGGTTAAGTAGAATTCTGACTTTTGTGTGCTATCTGGTTAACTCGGTTGGTTCTAAAGTTGGTATTTGAATTGCATTAAATTATATAGCATTGTTTATCCTATAATGTCTATGTCTACGTATATGTTCTATGCTTTGTTTGTGTTCCTAGATCTGTCTTTCTCATTGTCCGTCTGAGTTATATGAATCAGACGGACATCAGTTCCAGCAACACAGCTTCAGAATGGGCCTCATTCTCATTCCTTTTGGGAATTGTAATTCCCAATTTCTTTTTTTACCCAAGGAGAAAAAAAAAGCAGGGTCTGCCAACAGCGTGCCACATTTTCCAGTAATAAAGCAAGTCAAGCGGTGGAGGCGTTGGGCACACTGAAGTGGATCCAGAAGTAGGAAGCACATCAGATCATTTTTTCAAATCTTCACAGAATACTGCAGAATCTCTTAAGGATGTTACATTGATGGGTATACAGTACATATTCTCTGATCATTTACAAAAAAAACTTGGATGAGTCTGGATACTTTGAGCATCATTGTTTTCTCTATAACATTGGCAAATACACTTCAGGAGAAGCTTATATAAAAACAGCATGATGACAGTTTTAAGGATAGCAAAAAAAAAAATGAGGCAATGCTTACATACCATATATTGATTAGAGTTGGCGTGTAGACATGGATGTTGATTGAAAGATACTTTGATGCAACACTTTTTGTTAGAGTAAATGGAGACTGCTTCAATATGTACACAATGTACTGTATAGTCACCTGGAAAAATGTAAGCACAAAGTGAGGAACCTGTGACATTCTTACCAGTTTTTGCACTGTAGTTAACTCTTCAAGTAGAAGTGGGTTTTTAATTTTTACTACAATTTGTCTGCAGGACTGCATTAAAAAACATTCATCTGGCTCTCCATCTACCTGTCTGTTGCTACAGTGACATGAGTAAACAGTTGTTTTGTCTGGAATTGTTGTGTCTGGTTTCCTTAAACACATACAAGTGTGGCTACAGAAACTGTGAGCAACACCTTTGATTTATTTCCAACTAATCAGGTTTGAGAAACTGCCACATTTGAGAAATCAGATCCTGGCATGATGATGTACACAGAGATGTAAAAAAAAGTCATTGTATATGTTGAACCATTTCACAAACATTATTAGTGAACATGTTGCTTCACTTATACACCCAAAGTTTCCCTATTCAATCATTTTCCAACACCAGAGTGGACTTATCCCTAGTAATCGACTATTCCTCGGAATACATACCTATCTCAGGGTTCTAAAGACAACTCTGATGGAGTTACAAACCTCCATAAACTGAGATTGGAGTGATTCTCCAGGGAAGTGAACATTTGACATTTAGGAAAATGAAACCAACAAAATCACACAGTGAAGCATGGTGGTGGTAGCATCATAGACATTTTTGAAGGAAGCTTTCCCTTTCTTCCATTTCCACCCATCTGTCTGTCCTACCATCTGCAAAACTATACCATCAAATTGGGCATGGAGATGGAGAGACAGAGGGATGAATGGATAGACAGCGAGGCATAGACAGAGAGAGATGAAGTTATAGACGGAGGTGCTGAGAGATGGATAGATGATAGACAATAGGATGAGCAGTATCCGATCTGCTCATCCTCTTGTCTATCGATCTCTACATTCCTCTCTCTCTGTCTATCCATGTGCAGAATAGCATTCCATCTATCCATCTATCCTTCCATCCATCTCTCCATCCATCCATTTTTCCTCCCTGTATGTATGTCTACATACATATCTATCTGTCTATTGACCCATCTATCTATTTGTTTTTTGTATTTTTAACCAACTGTTTAATCATTTCTTCCTTCCTCTCTTTATTTACCTATCCTGCTTATTTATCAGTCCTTCCATTTATCTGACTATATTTTTACATTTCTGTCTATAGGTTTCTTACTATACGCAAGTGTCTCTTTACCCTTTCTGTAGATTTGTGAACTACATTAGCAGATTTCGCTCTCAACCCTCTTACCCTGCTGCTGTAAACAAACATGCAATTGTACATTAATAACCATCTGATTTAAACAGCCAGCAGAGGAACGCGCTGGAGAAGTGTACCAGCTGAATTCACATACCAGTGTTAAACCCACTGTGAAATAGGGCAGTGAATCACTTAACACCCCTCTCTCTCTCTCTCTCTCTCTCTCTCTCTCTCTCTCTCACTCTGTCTGCTGACCTAGTGTGACTCTTGCTAGGTGTGACAAGGCCATGACCAGATGAAGAGATGATTTGAAATGTTTGCACAAACCATACTGCACCTCTCAGACTTTTGGTCACATGTTATTTGTAGAATATTTGGTAAGGTGATGAAGTTCTTCTTTGCAACCCTGTGGTGAGAATATAGTTCTAAAATATAGATGAAACCCTCATTGTCATGCTCTTATGGGAAAATAATCAACAACAGACTAGTGTAATAAAGCAGAGTTAACATTCTATTAGCATTCTAACAGAGTTATTATTTCCACCTCAAAGTTGACCATTTTCCAATAACAGCTTTATAATTTATTATTAACAGCTTTATATTTGTTTTATTCCTCTTATATTGCCAGTAATTCACATTTTTTATTTATTCCAAAGCCCTGACACTGGAGACTCCCAGTGCCTTCCATTAATGTTAAGAAAATATATCCTTCCGGAAAACATCACTATAGCAATTTTTTTTAGATTACACAGAGACCATCGTACTCGTGGATGAGCTGTTTTTTAGAAACGATCACGTATCGGAGTACAAATTAATATGAACCACTGACCTTCTGAACAATCAGAATCAAAAATACTACAAGAACTGCAGTGACCTTATTTTATTTACTGACGTTACAATAAAGTTAGCTACAAAAAAAAAAAAATACCTGCAAAAAGTTTTTTTTACATTACTGATGACACATTTAACATTTTGTCTAAACTTCAAACTTTTTTATACCGTTTAATAAGAGTGAATTATGAGCAACTAACTTATCCTTATTTCTTTTACTTTCACCTATTGCTAATATTTTTGCCAATCTACTGTGGCGCTAAACCATGGTAGTGTTTTATTCAAAGTTAATTTATTTTTTCCTCACTCTTTCTCTTCTTTGCCATATACTTGCTAATCATTTCGAAAGACCAGCACTTTGATGCTTCACAGTCAGATTTTCAGCAAGCTGTTAGATTTCACAAAACCACACTTCCTGTTAGCAGGAGATGCTAAACTAGGTGTCAGGCAGTGATGCTAGCTGGCCTTGGATTGGTGATATGTGTGTGTGTGAGAGCGAGGTCAAGGCAAGACAGTGACGTCCATTTAAATCACTGGACAGTGTCAGAGACGTGTTTTCAGACCATGCTGCGTTTGCGTCTGCTAGCGCTGAGGTGGTTCTTAGCTATATTTGTCCTGGAGTTTTAGGAACAAGAGCTTTCATTCTTATTGGCACATGACACACCATGACACACTGAACTCCAGTAAGTGGCTATTAATCAAATTTTGACAGAAAGTTTGAGATATATTAGTTCTTTTTTTTTATTTTTATTAAACCTTTAAGTATACAGTACCATGTGTAGTAGACATTCTCAGTTATTTAATTGTTGTTACCTGAATTGAATATGTACAGTTTTTTAATTATTATCATTCATTTCACATTCTTATTATAATTTATAACAAAAAAAAATCCTACATTTTTTTTTGATTTTCATTTTTCAAGGTTCAATTTACTTTATTAATGTTTTCTTATTTACAGAAGGTGGTTCTTTGTGCAATACCTTAAAATGCAGTATGCACAATGCTAGTGCTATTTAAATAAAAATAAATTATGAAATTACATAAAATTATTCTATATAATAATATAATATAGATTAGAAATAATTCATTCAGTTCCCCCCCATTTAATTAATTAATAAATTTTTACAGTTCTGCTTAATAGAGTAACAAAAGGAATGGTATCTACATTTGTCACTGATTAATACTGTAATTTCCATACATTTTAAATACAGTTACTTTTGTCTGTGTGTGTGTGTGTGCGTGTCTGTCTGTGTGTGCGTGTGTGTGAGTGACAGAGCTGTGCACTTTGACCAAATGAATTCGTGCCAGAAAATCAGATAACGTGTTATGATACACGGTTTATGGAATTAAATAAATGAAATAAATAAAAAATTAAAAGGCTCATGAATAAAGTGGTCATGTCTGAGTCATGTCACTCATTTGGATGAAAGGATTACTTCTTTTTCTGTCTAGACGGTGGGTTCGGCCTCCACAAGGATTTTTCCTTGCTAGCTATAATGTAGACAGTTAGTTCTCTTGCTACTTTGGCTACTATAAGCTACAAATCTTATGTCTTAATGTTAGGTAAACAATGGCACTAACAATTGATAACTGCTCGTGATGGCGTGTAGAGGTGGAGCACCATTTTTGTCTTCAATTACAGGTAAACAAAGACTACATTGGAGTAAAAAGTTAATATAAGAGCACAACATGTGACTCTCAAAACAGCAGCTATATTAAGGAAGTTCCAACTTTCAATGAAGAGTCAATCACCTATTTAAAGTACCCATCAAATGGAAGTCAAAATAAAATGCAAAATCGGACAAACTCCGCCCTCTTTTTAATGCATAAACCACAACCATTTCTTCTCCACTAATGGATCGCTGGCAACGGGAATATCCATAAACATCACTGATTATTTACTGTTTATTATTATTATTATTATTATTATTATTATTATTATTATTATTATTATTCAAACTTTTTCTTAATTTACTTAATTTATTTTATTCTTTGCATCTTTAGATTTAAACTTTAATAGTTTTTAATTGCTGCTTAACATGTTTTATTTAATATTGCACAATTATGTTAATTTTTACTGACTTATTTAAAGTAAATTTGGTTTGCATTTAGTTTAAGTTAATGTTCATTTCAATAGTTTTTCATTTTCAGCCAGAAATATTAAAATAACAACAACAACATCCCCATTTGCTGCTAAGAAAATGCAAGGAACCTCTTCACTGCTGCCTGCAGATACTCTCTCTACAGGCCTTTGGCAAACACCATGCCTCCTGCTACAGCCAAATATTTCAAATTTTGACTAATCAATCCAAAGCACCTGCTGCCGTTTTTCTGCTCCCTAGTTTCTATGTTTTTTTTTGCATAGCTGAAATGCCTTCTGTCCACAATTCTTCCATGAAGACCACTTCCGGACAGTAGATGAGCGTACCTGGGTCCTACTGGTTTCTGCCAGTTCTTTGCTGATGGCAATGCTATACATCTTCCGATGTTGAAGGGAAATAAACATGATGAGTTTCACATCATCTGCAGCTTGGCTGGCAACTGGACCTACAATCCACAACATTGCCCATTTCTTTGTGCTACTTCAAAATAGTTTGATCAGCATACCTGTCACGGAATCGCCAGGTTCTCCCCTCACACAGCAAACCAGATCCTCATCACCTGAGTTTTAATCACCGTCACCTGGCACCCATCATTACCGCACTGCATAAAAGACACACACACATTGTCCGGTTTCATGCTGCTGCATGCTGTGTCTACTAACCTGACTCTTTCTCTCTCTTTATCAGTAGTTTCCCAAGTTCGTCGTCCATCCAAGGATCTAGTTCTTGTGGGTCTGCTACCAGTGATCCTGTGTGTGTGTTGGAGCTTCACCTGCACTGTTTCACCCTCGCTCACTTCATTCACCTCAGCTTGTCAATAAACTCTGTTATTTTACGTAATATCTGTCTCCGTTGTCTTCTGTCCCTGACAATACCTTGGAACACTAGTCTGCTTTGAAATCTTTACCTATGAGAGGCTTTGCTGATGCAGTATAACTACCTTGTGTGTAGTTGCTGTGCTCAGTCTTGCCATGGTATATGACCTGTGACTTCCACAATCTCACCTTAGTAGCAAAGTTTGACTGTTCCAGTTTTAAGCCTTCTACACAGCTGTTTCTTTGTCAGTGTCTTTCAACCTTGCTTGGTATACATGATAAATCATACACCTGATCCTACAAAAAACCTTGACTTTGCGTAAATGTACAAAACGTGCAACATGGTGGTTTGAAGCCAAATGGTAGTCAAACCAAAAATTGATTTGATTTAGATTAAATTAAAATTGATTAGATTTATATTTTGCTCATTTTACATTCTGTAAATTGATTATATATATATATATATATATATATATATATATATATATATATATATATATATATATATATATAGTTAATTTGGATTGATTAGTCAAAGTTTGAAACACAGCACTGTACAGTAGCTGGCTTGCCTCAATCATATATGTTTATGTCTGGTACTACTACTGTAAATTTGACTGAATGTGTGATTTTCACCCAGCTGTCCTGTCACAGAAATTATTTCATATCATTATCTGGTATGAATTATACATTAAAATAATGAAACTTTTATCTATGCATGTGACTAAGCTTCACTGAAAAAAACTTTTCAAAAAGGGAAATGGGAGCAAGTAGCAAACCACAGTTGTTTACTTTAATCGTATAGTTGTTTGTTTATGTATTTTGTGTGTGTGTGTGTGTGTGTGTGTGTGCGTGCATGTCTAAAAATGATGAGAAAGAATTTCTTAGAAGTTAAGAAAAAGAACAGTTTGCCTGTTTTACTGTGTAGCGTGTTTGTAGTATTTGTACGGCAACACCTGAGGAAAGTCTAAACAGTGTCTGGAAACATTCACTGCATGCCCAGCCCCTTCCAACACACACACATACACACACACACAAACACACAGACACACACACATACACACACACAGTGCCTGTAATAGAGGGGGTTTGTCCAGAGATCTGTTTGTTGAGACATGCCTATTTTCCCATGTTGTTTGGAGCCATTAAGAAGTTTCTAGATTCTATTCCTTTATAAATTGCTTGTCACGCACCATCACACCCAAAATATCTAAAAATATAGCCTAGTAAACCTCTTGTTTAGGGTATATTCCACAGTAAAATCTCAATTTTCCAAATGTTTTTGTGGACAGCCATGGATATGTATATGTCTTATCCAATATATATGGCTAGACAGTCAGTTTACAATAAAGAATATATTGTGATGAGTGTGTGATGAGTCATGTAGTAACCACTAGTTAGTCAATTAGCTCATTTATAGCAAGATGTTAGCAACTACCGTATAGAAAAATACCGCAGCCTGCTTTCTTCTTGTAAAGCTGTAGCTACATACACAGCCACAAACTACTTTTTTAATCACTAACTTGATAGTTATCATTTGGTAACTTGATAGTTACCAAATATCATATATTTGGTACCTCCTGAAGAAAGTAATCTGTTTGAACTGACTATCTAGTTAGCATCATCTTTATCTCATTTCCTGGTGACTGAAATTGCCTTGATGCCCGATGGCGCCTGAGATAGGCACAGGCTCCCCGTGACCCGAGGTAGTTCGGATAAGCGGTAGAAAATGAATGAATGAATGAATGAATGAAAAAAAGGATGAATGAATGAAATTGTACTAATGTGACATTGTTCATAAATGACAAGCAACTTTTTCGTAGACTACAGCTAGCATCAACCTCAACCCTAGCTTTTATGAACCTTTCTATAGTGTTAATTTCGTCAGACGAGACGAGACGAAATATGTTTGTCAACAACCTTTTTTTTCATGACTAAGACGAGACGATGACAAGACTGCACCACTGTCCAAAAACGCTGACTAAGACTAAATTAACATGCATTATTGTTGACAAAAAAAGACAAGACAAAAATGTTTTGTATAAAATAAAAACCAAGATAAAATCTCTCTTCATTTTCGTCTACAATTGTCTCTGCTTTTTCATCAGCTGTTACGCCTTTAAAATATTCGAACGAGTTCACGGTTTCGCGCTGTTTAGTGTGTGCGTAGAAAGAACTCGTCCACACGCCGCTCAAAAAAAGTCCTGAGCGCAAGTCCACCGTCTAGGCTTTTTGTGTTAAATTATATTTCCTGTCGCTGCGCAGGCTCTTTTATTGTACCTGACAGCTTATGTCCCGGTTACCGGTCTTTGCATTATGATTAAAAGCAGTATCAATAAAGTAAATAATGTGATGTGCAGTCAAGTTCGAGTGTATGCACTGTTTAAACGAGTGTTCTCAACTTCTCACTGATACTTTTCGGAGTCTGTTGGGCCCCAGCTTTTGAATTGTGTTGGTTAAAATAAAATACTCTTCAGAACAGGTTCATCATTTGTGAATGTGTCTCCTAAATCAGAAATTGAAAACCAGACACGTTTAACATTTGCAGTCAACAAAAATCATTCAACAAGTGTATTTTGTCAGGTAATTAAGACATTTAAACAATGTTTGAGATGTGAAATACTTTTTTTACTGAAATGTTTATAAGTAATAATCTCAGTAATAATGTGTTATTTTAAAAAAGACTACAATTTTCTGACTAAAACTAGACTAAAATTAAAAGACTTTTAGTTAACTAAAACTTGACTAAGATACATTGAGTTTTCTTTTGACTATTACTAGACTAAAATGACGAGACTTTTAGTCGACTAAAACTTGACTAGCAAAAAAAGATATATGAATGACTAAATATGACTAAAACTAACAAAGACATTTGGCACAAGACTAAGACTAAGACTAAATTAAAAATAGGTGACGAAATTAACACTACCTTGCTATGTTATGATAGCTAAATAGCATATTTGTTATTATCTGGCTTAAGTTGCAGTTAGCAGGCTGAATGATAAGTCAGAAAGAACTTCCTATCCGGCTAGCCTTCTTAACCGACTACTGCCTTTTTAAAGAAATCGTCAGGTTTTTTTTAAAATCACACACTGTCTACTCTTGTACAGGCTCCAGATGACTGTGGTCATCCTGTATTTGGCTATGTCCTCAAGTCCAGACATCCAGACCATGATGGTGAGTGTCTGTGCTCATTCAGAATTGACTTAGAGGGTGAGGAAGCTCCTGTGGATAAACTGGAACTCTACTGAGAACTGTTCATATCAGGCCAAGTGTACAACCAATACTCATGCCAACAAGGAAACACACACACACACACACAACCACACACACAGAGTTTCATTCTACAAGCATATTTTCCAGTGACAAAGATAATTCTGTGTCATGGTTGTCTGTTCATCAAAGAAAAAGGTAATGCAGCCAAAAACAAAGCAACGCTAATGATAAACAAAGTAGAACTTTTAAAAGATGTCTTAGCCTTGAACTAGAAATCATAGCTAGTTCGACTTACCAGTAGAATGTTAGCCATTTGAAAGACAAAAACAACTATTTAAAATATATTTTTTTACGTTGTGTAGTTTTTGACATGTTTTTTCATCACACACACGATTTTTTTCACACTTTATATTTTATTTTGTTACTATCTAGGCAGGGGGGCACGGTGGCTTAGTGGTTAGCACGTTCTCCTCACACCTCCAGGGTTGGGGGTTCGATTCCCGCCTCCGCCTTGTGTGTGTGGAGTTTGCATGTTCTCCCCGTGCCTCGGGGGTTTCCTCCAGGTACTCTGGTTTCCTCCCCCGGTCCAAAGACATGCATGGTAGGTTGATTGGCATCTCTGGAAAATTGTCCGTAGTGTGTGATTGTGTGAGTGACTGAGAGTGTGTGTGTGCCCTGTGATGGGTTGGCACTCCGTCCAGGGTGTATCCTGCCTTGATGCCCGATGACGCCTGAGATAGGCACAGGCTCCCCGTGACCTGAGGTAGTTCAGATAAGCAGTAGAAAGAGAATGAGAGTGAGTGGGAGAGAATATCTAGGGACTAGCTTGCTAGCAAAGTCTGGCACAGGTATAAGACATTTTTTCTTCTTTTTAAATAATTTAATTGAAAAACAGCATGACTAGCATGCTAGAAGTTCATATGAAATAAGATTGGCTAAACAGACATTCGTGAAATATTTAGCTGATTCAGCATGTACGAAAACTAGCTTGCAGTAAATTTTACTCTATAATTAGCCATATTAGCATGATTTTGTTCCTTTAAGATGTGTTCATAGTTGATGGCCATTTTAAACAGAGTCAGCATCAGGAAGCTCGTATTAAAAAGGCAAAAGTCACAAACCCAGCCAAGGAACAACAGTACGCTCTCTCATATGCTTACCAAAGCCTGGTTTCTCTAATCAGACTCAACCACATTTGGATGTCTCTTACATATTTGTGCCTTTGAATACCGTACAAGGTGATGCTAAGCTCAAAGAGCTGCATTACTAAAACCCTACTGTAGCATTTCTTTCAGCCAGACAGACAGACATTAATGTGAATGAAATGCAAGCTCACGCAAAAACCCTCTGGAACGTCCTTTTTCAGTTTTCAAAAGGGTTGTAAAGGGTCAACACAGCCAAACCACCCACAAACCCACCCACACATTTACACACAATACAGCTGGATAAAGACCAGAAGTCCACAGCAACATCATTAAACTACAGACACAATTCAATGTTTTTATCTCCTCCCCTTCCTCCTCTAACTCTTCCTCCTTCTTCATGATTTCATCTTGTTCTTTTATGAGTGCTTTATATTTACTCATCTCTCAAAACAGCCCCTCCAAGAACGGCCATTCCCTCATATGATCTCTTTCTCGTAGTCATAATAAAACAGTCTGCTGGCGTAGAGGGAGAAAAAGGAAATGAGCCTGCCTCACAGTATTTCTCAGGGCTCCTTAAATGGCGCTGCACTTTTCCACGAGAAATACCACACTCCATTAATGACAGAGCAAGCAAAGCTGTATAGACCACAGCCAGGCTTAGCTCTCTAAGTCTCTTGGCTAATTTAGATAGCATGTTTTCCCACAGCACTTTCGGCAAACACTTTTGTGGAAATACAAAAATGCCACTGAGTTGCAGGGACCATTTAGCATGATTATCTTGACTTCCTGTGATAGCAAACATGTAAGAAAAGGAGCAAATATGGTACTGGTATTTAGCCAACACAAGCTACAAATTGGAAGTTGTTGAATTAAATTCTCACACTAGTATAGTCCAAAAACACCAATTAAACCAGTGTCATTCATTTCACTGGGAATTCTTCATTCAGCCTTTTTTTTGTGTGTGTCAAACTTCTATGAAATGGTGCATGCAAAATTTACCTCAGTATCAATTTCCCATATAGTTTCATAGATACGAAAAGGAATAAATAGCTGAAAAACTTTCCAGTAATAATCAAAATAAGTTGTCATTAAAAATAATGAAAAATAAATGAAAGCTGCAATTGCTATCCAGATTTGCTAGATTAACATATAAGTTCAAAAAAGAGCTTCTGTTGATATAAAAACAGCTGTTTTCAAGGAAATAGCATCACAGTTACTGCCTTCCTGTACAAGTTCTGCTTATCTGAGTTAAGAAGTCCACAGTCACACTGAATCTATCCTTCAGGGCAACTAAGGGGTCATCTAGCAAACTTCACCCATGCTAACAGACTGGAAATTATTATGTGTGTTAAAAGAGCCTAGTCAGCATTGACCATGAGGCTTTGAAAGATCGAGGTGGTAGAAACACTGAGGTCACCAATTTGGATAGATTTCTAGATTGGAGTCATCTGAATCTTCTGACTCACTGTCTGGTCATGGAGTCATGGCTAATTAGTTGTTTGTTCAGCAGCTGTACCTTTTATACAGCCAAAGTATCTGCACAGACTTGTTTGGGTGTTGTTTCCATCATCTCATGTAAAGGTCCACTGATCATGTGTAGTATTGTGTGGTTAGGAAATGTGTGTTAAATTTGAGTTAAATTAGCTAGCAAATTCTGCTAGTTAATGAGCAGTTAATGATGCTATTTAATGATCATACATATGCTAAATGTGTCACCTTTAGCTTTAAGCTAACTCTTTTAGCAAGTAAAAGATAATAATGGTGCATACAAGCTAAATAGACAAGGTCAGTGACTTTGCATCAATCAAAGCTTTCATATTAAAAAATTTTCCAAAGCCAAAGTAACAATTTTCATACAACGCACTTGCTTTCTTCTATCTTCTATCAACAGCTGCCTTCTGAAAAGTGGGAAAGCTTACTCATGATTCCTCTTAGACGCATTGAGAGCACATGTTTTTTCAATACTGCATCACATTGAATTGCAGCTTTCTGTCGTCTTCCGCATACACAAGTTCACAGTTTACCTAGCTTCAGTGTGATTGACTGGGGAGAGGCAGTAAGACCCTGAATGCACAGCTAATTTGCTCCTAGCCACTGAAACATTACTGTCTGTGGGAAAAGACCAGCAGTCTTTCAGTCCTGTGCTCAATTAATAATTCCGGTTTCTAGCAAACGTGTTTAAAACATCTGTGGCTCAAATCTGTTGCAAGTCCACATTTTCTGGTAATGAATGGATTCAGTGCCGGGATCTGGGTGTGAACAAATTCCATTTGCGTGGCCACACTTACAGCTGTGTGTGTGTGTGTGTGTGTGTGTGTGTGTGTGTGTGTACTGTATGTGTGCACTGGTCAAGTTCAACTGGAATAACATCAGTCAAAATACCATACTGTGTCCCTAATGCGGCAACGTGTTGACAGGTCATTTCCTGGGTTCATACACAAACCTGTCACCACACTTACAGAAAGAGTGACATCATCCACCTGAAGTAAGAGTATAAAGCACTTACAGTCTCGTAAAAGTCAAAATGTTCTGTCTTCACGCACCTGCCCCCCCCACACACACACAAACACTGTGTTGAGTTTGACATTTGACAGTGTTTAAACTACAGCCTGATACCTGAATTAAGTGATTTAATATACTACGATGTCACTGACTTACAGAGATATAGTCATTCAGACGTCCAGCTTTAAACACAAGGTTTGTGGTGACAGAACTGATAGAACTGATGTAGTCTTGTGGTCACGGTCACTGGCTCTGCAAATCTTCATGGAGAGATGAAAATGAAAATATAAAAAAACAAATCTGAGCTTTGAAAAGTGTAAATATTTGGGATTTAAATAGTGGGGAAAAAAAAGAAAGAAAGACTGAAAGACACCACAGAAGCAAAGCATTAAATAAAAAAAGTACAATTATGAAAGATATGTATAGTAAAAAAAAAAAAGGAAGGAAAATGAAATGTGTTAAAAATATGAAATTTAATTTGTTATTTAAAAAAAAGAAAAATAAGGATAGATGAAAATAAAGAAACAACAAAGAAAAGTAAAATAAAAACAATTTGAGAAAGAAAGAAAGAAAGAAAGAAAGAAAGAAAGAAAGAAAGAAAGAAAGAAAGAAAGAAATCTAAAGGATTAAGAAAGTACATGGACTATTTAGGGAGTGTTTATATTGTGTGTATAGTTATATAGTGTGTGTGTGTGTGTGTGTGTGTTTGTGCAAGCATGTGTTCAGAAGTCCAAAACAAAATGTTTTCTAGATGACAAAGGTTATGAGGTAATCTCTCTCTCTCTTTCACTGTCTCTTTCTCTCTCTCTTTCACTCACTCACTCACTCACTCTCTCTCTCTCTCTCTCTCTCTCTCTCTCTTAGGCACACACACCCAGACCTAAGAGCACTGCCTCAAGCATATTGCCATAATTGCCCAAACAAACCGATCTCACCGCACACACACCACATTAAACACTCAGTCACAATGACAATGTCTCCAAGACTAGTCTGTGGAAGAACACCACACTGCCCCTGTGAGTCACTTCAATCATGATGGATCGTGTGTGTGTATGTGTGACGGTACTTCTACGGACAGTACTTATAAGGACAAGACACAAACTGTCCACACTATAATGGACAAGGAACATAAACACAATCTTTGAAGATAATGCCTGTGTTTGTTCAGAAATCGCTTAGATCAGCAGTTCTAGTCTTGTCTTGCCTCAGGACCCACATTTATTTTTTATTGCTAACAATTTACTCCCAGCTGTAATAGCTGCTAACATGTTTTCTTTCTTGTGACACAAACTGCACAACAATGTTTGTGAAAATATCCCATAAAGTTGCAGCAGTTAATTTAGCTGTAGTTAGAACTGTACCCTTACAGACTGCAAACAAACAATAATGAAAGTAAACACAAAGAGAACAAAATTTATGGATTGAAATTGTTTCTTAAGCAATGAAAACATATTAACGTGATGACGTTTTCTCTGAGCACATGCTCATGGAAGGAGGCTCCAGTGTCAGTGTTTTGTAACAGTCAGAAGTAAAAGCCAAACCTGTTAATGCTTTGCTGTTTCTCGATAAAGTAACAAGCTGAAAATTCCAAGAGAATGAAAGAAGAGTGGATGCTGAAAGAATGACTTAAAAACTCAAAGTCTTATATTCTTAGGACACTGTATACACAGGACCTCCTATTGCCTGAACCTTATATAATCAGGGTCCCTCAGATACCAAGGGTTCACAGGACCTTGCATACACAAGGTCCAATATTTTCAAGACCTTATCTAACCAGCATGCCTAGATTATAACATGCCCAGGATCCTACAAACTCAGGAACCCATATTCTCGGGAAATATGTATAAAGTCCTGTTAACCACACACCTTAAATAACCTGGGCCCCATATTCCCAGGACATTTAAATATTCAGTGTCCCATATTTTTTTAGAGCCATATAAACCCAGGGTCCCGTATTTTCAGGACCATATATACCCAGGATCACATATTCCTGAGACCTTAGATATTCAGTTTCCCATATTCCCAGGACCCAATATACAGTTTTGTATTCCTAGGACAAATGTATTCCTTGTATTTGTATTGTTTTGTATTCCTAGGACTCTATGCACTCAGGATCCAGTATTCCCAGGATGTAATATGAACAAGGTTCATTATTCATAGGATCTTATATTCCCAAGAACCTATTTTCTCAGGACCTTATACTGGATACTCACAGTCTCACATTCCATGGACCTTATATATTTGAGTTCTCATTTTCCCAGGATCTTATTTACCACAGTCTACCACAGTCCTTCGTCTGACATTATATACTCAGAAGCTTATATTTTGCCGAACCATTTATATCTAGGGACCCAATATCCCATTATATATCCAGCATTAATTATAGGATCAGAGGAGTATGGGAGCATGAAAATGTAAGGTCCTGAGAATATGTTTAGGGTCCTATTTACCAGGGCCTTACATACAGTGTATCCTATTTTCTGTGGCACGTATATACCTATAGTGCGATTTTATCCAGACCATACAGTATATACCTAAATTCTTGTATACCCATGGCACAATATTCCTAGAGTCCTATATCTCAATGGACCTAGATTCCAGGGACCTTATTTACCTAGCTTCCCATATTTTCAGAGCCGTATACAAACTTTAGTTGTCAGGGCCATAAATTTCTGCTGCATCCCTAATATATTAATACATACCTGAAACTGTGTTTATTAAGTAAGTCTTGAAATAGTTAATATTACTTGGAAAATATATTTTAAATGATGTCTTAAGAAATAACTTCTGATAACATCATGGTTTTTAATGAATTATATGGAACAGACATACAGGCATGTGGTGTGTCTATGTAGCTCTATTACTTGTACCTACCTGTGTAAGCTGCCTGTATCTCTGATCATCTCTGTCTAGGTCTGCTATGTTTCAGCAACTGAAGCCTGTATGAAGGGAAAATCTGTTTTTGTAAAGCCTACTTCAGTATCTTATACTAAAACCTTTGAACAGACAAGGAAGATAATGATTTTTACTATATTTCAGATTTCCATAATACAGTCATATAATAGGTTGAAGATGTAGCAACAACAGGGAAGCAACAGGATTATATTATAGGAATATTTATTTTCATACAATTTGATAGATTTTGCTGTAGTTGCTAGCTAGTTTATTGGCTGCTAATCTTGATTTGCAATAGCATGAGTTCTATAATTTCACAGTTGGTGTAAATTGTATGTGTGATGAAAGACAAGGCCTGATTTACAAAAACGTACTGTAGGAAGACAAATTGCTAAATTGGCCGCATTTAACACCCACATTTGCACGATAATACCTATGTGGACAACATAAAATTGCACAGGTCAGAAACAAAAAAAGTCTTTTGCAAATAATATATTGATGATAATCATGCTTGAGAAGTTATTTTAGTCATGACTGGATGTTAGGAAAGTTAAAAGGGAGGGTGTGGGTTTACTTTGGCTAAGCTACACCTGTTATGTTTTGCTAAACAAAACAAAACAACAAAAACAATGAAAAAAATAAACTCCTTAGATACTGTGGTCTTGTGTTTGGGTGTAAACATGCGTTCATGCTTGAATATTTTTATGTCCTCTAGAACAAAATATGACTCCTACAACCCTGGCTAATTCTACCCATTTGCTAATTTCCCCCATGTCCAGTGGGAGTTCGCCTACAATGTTTGCTAATACTGGAAAATGAGTGCAACACTGTCTTTATTGTGATTGTGAAAGAAACATGAAGAAAACTTTTAGCTGAAGTCTAGCGTTGTTATTGTCCAGCACTGGAAACAAAATGCTGAGATGATAATGTAGAATAATCATCAGGAAACTGTGTGAAGAAGATAAACATTCTGCCTGTCGCTTCTTTGGATCCTGTTATAGGCATAAACAAGAGCCATAAAATTCAACTAGCATACACTTTGCTGCACATCATTGAACTAGTAGATTGAAGTACTGAATTTTCACTTTTCAATTAAAAAAATGTTGCCAGATTGTACTAATGATCAAATTGCTGCAGCTTCACATCAATTAGCAAAGGGTTCGTTCCTTTCATACCAATGGGATTAATAACATCACAATATAGTGACCCAGAAGTCATTCCAAGAAGACATTTAAACATGTTAGCTTCTGTAGTTGGTGTGATCTGAGGCAAAATAAATGCACAAAAGATTTTAGATGAGATAGTTGTGTAATAGCAACATTAGCATTGGAACATTTTTAGCATGGTTACACTGAGTCATCACAGGAAGACTAGAAGACAGATAACATTTGCATTCACAAAGATGAAACAGATGTGAAACTTTGCTGTTTCTTGGCAAGATTATTGGATTGTTGATCTGGACATCTATGTGTCTTAGTACTTTGTGGATTTCTAGTGCAAAATTAGTGCAAACAATTTTTGTGTGATTCTTGTTTGACAAAAAGTGCTGAGTTTATATAAAAAGATCTTTCTGAAAAGATTTCTCTGAATAATCCTCTCTGCTACTAAACACTTTCTGGCTGTTAGATACAAAATCACACTAATCGCTCTCATCGCTAACTAGCAGCATATTAGCTAGCTACTGAATAGGCAAAAACAACTCAAATTTCTAATGTTCTTTTTTGTAGACTCTTTCTGTTATATATTTACAGTATTTGAGATACAGCCAGACTACTGACTAATTTTATGGATGCCACGTTGATCCTTATTTTGGCTAGATAACATTTGACTAGACAACATTTTTCTAAGGGCATGTTTGCCTGTTTTTTTACAGAACCCATTGTCTACTCATGTTGAGATAAGTATTGTGCTTGGAGAACTGCATTGTATCTGCACCTTGGGATGCATGGCTTGAACACGCCAGCCCTTTTGTATTCGTCTACTACCTGATAAAAATCTCTCTGGAACTGCAGGAAATGCTGAGAACAATGACCCTTATAAATCTGTGCAGCCTGAGAATAACGATTGCTGGATTAAAATACAGCAGGAAAGAAAGACTAGACATAACTGTAACACAAATAAGGACCATAAAGTTTTTATGAAAAATGCTTTTGCAAACAAGTGCTGCAAATGAATCCCAGCTTTTTGGACTAAACAGTTCTATAGCATTGACTCATGATGTCTTTGGTTTCTCTGAGGAAACTTTAAAGAATTACTACATGTCTTGCTGCCCATCTGCCTGTTTGTCTGGAAACTTCCACCGATGAAATTTCCCTTTCCACCTAACTGTCCATTTGTCTGAACAACTGTCTGTCTGTCTGTCTGTCAGCAAACATTTACCTATAAAATTGCCTATTCCATCTGACTGCCTCATTTTCTGTCCAACTCTTCGCTTGTCTTTTTGTTCAGCTGTCAGCTTTTTATAACATTCTGCTTAGAATTGACCTGTTCCTCTAATCTGCTCATCTGCCTGTCCTTCTGTCTGTCTGTAGCATTCCGCTTCCTAAAATTACCTGTCCATCTGCCTTTCATTCAGCTTCCTGTTCATCAAACTGTCTGTCAATTGCTCTGCTCTGTCTCTCTGTCTGTCTGTCTCTGTCTATAAACCATCTGTATTATCAGACAGCGCATTTTATTACCACCATTCTGTTGATTACATCATATAATGTTGGTGTTACATCATGTCAGAGTTGTATGGTGGTTACGGTGTTTATGACATTTACAGAATTGAGTAACGTGTTTGGTATTCGCAGGCCGAGGCAGTAAATGCTGTCACATGCTGAGAAGGTAAAATGACCTTCTTTTGGCATCTAATGTCCCTTTTCCACCAAGGCAGTTTGAGTGCTGGTCCAGAGCCAGAGCCTAATTTAAAATCAGTTCTTTCTTTTTCGACACCCAAAAACACCGGCTCTGAACCAGGAAAAGTGGTTCTTAAGTAGCACCAAAACATTGCTGCTCTAGACTTAAGAACCACTTGCATCAGGGGCTGGGGGCGGGGTTACTGTGACCAACAAGACAAAAGAGAACGTCGTTAGCGCCATTTTAAATAATTTTAAATCAGGATTCACAGCGTTTGGATGCCAATGTAGGTTCGCAAAGCCATTCGCATTAACAGTAAAGCAACATCCGCCATTTTTGATGTTGTGTTTGCCGCTGCTGTGCTAACATTGCTGTATAACGTTGTATACAGTGACGTAAGACTTCTCTCTGTGATGGCTCTCTAGCACATGGAAAGGCAAACTGGTTCTTAAAAGACTCGCCAGTGGAACCAAATTCAAACCAGTACTCTGAACCAGCACCCGGTTCTTTCTGGTGGAAAGGGGCATAAGTGTAGAAGGAACAATTTACTCTGTGTGTGTGTGTGTGTGTGTGTGTGTGTGTGTGTGTGTGTGTGTGTGTGTGTGTGTGTCTGTGTGTGTGTCTGTGTGTCTGTGTGTGTGTGTGAGACTCAATTCTGTCAGCCTTTTTGTCTGTCTGCCCATTTATTTTTTGTTGTCTCTCTCAGATCATTTGTCTGTCTGTGTACTGCATGTTTTATTGCCTTTTTCTTAATTAGCAAAAGTTTTATGACATTTTATGAGTGTGTGTGTGTGTGTGTGTGTGTGTGTGTGGAATATCAATCGCATGTTGTAGCCTGCAGTTTTCTCTCTGTGCCATTAAGATAGAATTATTATAAGAAATGAATTGTCTTAAATGAAAATGAGAAATGAATGTCTGAAGTTGTATGGAGTTACAAACATTCAGTTACACAATCTTTGATTTATTTTGTGACCGTTTAGCTTAACTTATTGTACTAAATCTTATCTACTTATCTGATTTAAGGTTTGTTTTGTAATGAAACTTCATTAACTTCTTGATTTTTGTGTGTTTGCATTTGGTCAAACATTTTGCATAAGGTCAGAGGTCATTTACAGACACATAGCTTACACCCACACACCCACACACACCCACACACACCCACACACACCCACCCACACACACACACACCCACACCCACACACAACCACACACACACACAACCACACACACACACACACACTTACTTTCTTTCCTGGTGACTCAGAGCAACAAGTTAAGACACAAACATTTGGCTTCCGGAACAAGGAGGCCGACGTGAAAACACACACACACACACACACACACACACACACACACACACACACACTTTTTGTCAGGATGTGTAGAGCATTGGGAACAAATAATTACAAATAATTAATAATTTAATAATTAATTTAAAAAATAATAATTAATTAAAATAATTAAAAATAATAATTAATTTTATTCAAAAGCATGAGTAAAATAAATAGATAAAAAAAACCTTAGTATAGTACTAAACTCACAAGTTTACTCACGCTTTGGAAAATAAGACCAAGGTGCGGGAATTCCGAATCTCTCCAGCGAGTCAGATCATTCGACTCAGCTCACAAAAAAAACTCGACTCTTTTATTTTATTGCAATTCTGTCGTCTAGTGGGGGAAAAATTGCTATACTTTTAACTATGATATAGGTCGTATATAATTATGAAGGGGGATTATTTTCTATATCTACATAATAATAATAATATGATGAAGACAAACGGCTCGTATATATGACTCCAATCTTTTTAAAGAGCCGACTCTTCCCCGAGAAACTGTTTATTGGCTCCATCTGCTGGTTAATAAAGGAAGTAAAAGAATGTATTTATTTAATATACATTACTTAGAATTTTTAATTAAATACAGGCATCTTTAATTATTAACCCCCCAGCGACCCCCCCTAAATAAATAAACTAAACATAAAAATAAAAACACTATAATGAGGGTGTTGTTGTGTTTGGTAAGGATCACTGACCACAATTTAACCAAATACAAAGTATTTCCATTTATTAATTTGTGTTTGTGTGTTTTTTCATTGGTTGTTGCGTTAACTCTTACCCAGATAGTGCTATTTTCTGATTGGTTATTGTGTAGCCTCTTTTTGTGATTGGCTGATAAGTGTCAGGCTCGACTAAGAACTCCAGGGGAGACGCGCTTGATTCCTGCCCGGTTCCATAGAGACAGCGGTGCGGACTGAGACATTTTGGGCGCTGCGGCTTATTAAATATATGATAAGTAGTCAAAAAGTTTTTCTGCGTGATAAATGCGATGTGTGGCGGGAGAGCGTGACAAAAGACCCAAATGAGTGACTGTCACGCTCAATGCGTGACACTTGATAGCCCTGTAGTAATGCATTACAATAGTCCAGTCTAGAGGTCATGAAAGCATGAACAAGCTTCTCAGCATCAGATACAGATAGGATGTTTCTCAGCTTGGCAATATTTCTAAGGTGGAAGAAGGCTGTTGCTGTCTAATATAACAACCGGGTCTTTCACTGTTGAGCTAGTAGTAACCGTTGAATTTTGAGAGCTTCTGTGTACTGGCTTTTGGACCGATAAGTTGTATTTCTGTCGCCCCTTCCAATATGGCGGACGCGTTGACGTGCCTGCATAGATTTCAACAGCGGCTACTGCGCCCTCTACTGCTTCCTAATACGGCAAGCTATGACAACCAAGGGTATTTATTAATCAGTAATTATCGCAAGCATTTTATTTAAACACATTCTTAATACATCATTGTCTTAATTAATGCATATACAAAACATGAAGATAAATATATTTGTGAATATAAATGTACAAAACGCTGTTGTTTTTTAAATGTACCGCGTCATCATTTGGAACGCGCCGTGGGTATAAAAGCTGTAACAGCGACGGGAACAGCGATAGTGTGGATTGTCTGAAGACAAGAGACAAAGCGAGGAGAAACAACGAAGCAAAGCGACGAGGAACCGAGAGATGCTGCACATGAAGACGTTTCTTTCCGGCCGGAGTAGCGGCACAGTCCGGGGCCTGGCCTGCGCCGCCGGACTGATCGCGCTCACCACCGCGGGATACTGCGCGTATCGCAGGCTGAAGAGGATCAGCGACCTTCGAGCTCCTGAACGGGAAGCTGCTCAAGGTATGTTAAAAACTAATGACTTTACTCAGGTACAGCGGACAAACAGGAATAAATCCGGCGTGTAGTTTAGCTAACAGCTGTAGTTTAGCTAACAAGTTTAGCCGAAAGCTAACGCGCGTAGCCGAGCTAACATTAGCACGCGATGCTAACTGGCTCATATCAGGAGGATTTTAAAGTATAAAAGTGATTATTGTGTTAAAAAACACACATTCAGACTCAAAACATAATGATTTTTACACTTTAAATCATTTTAAATAATCAAGGAATGGGTGGTGACACGAAGCCTGAAAATGAAACAGGGTTAATGTTATAATTATTATAAATGTTGTTGTTGTTATTAGTTTTATTATTAATCACTAATCACAGATCTTCTGTTGTCTTTTTATCTACACAACTTCACCTCATTTGGGTTCATGACCGTGTTTTCAATTGTTGTTGTTGTTGTTGTTGTTATCTGACTGTTGTTGTTGTTGTTATCTGACTGTTGTTGTTGTTGTTGTTGTTATCTGATTGTTGTTGTTGTTGTTATCTGACGTTGTTGTTGTTATCTGACTTGTTGTTGTTGTTGTTATCTGACGTTGTTGTTGTTATCTGACTTGTTGTTGTTGTTGTTATCTGACTTGTTGTTGTTGTTATCTGACTTGTTGTTGTTGTTGTTATCTGACTTGTTGTTGTTGTTGTTGTTATCTGACTTGTTGTTGTTGTTATCTGACTGTTGTTGTTGGCGTTGTTATTTGCAGGGACTCTTATTATTATTATTAATCATTGGGGAGATCGAGCTGGTTAAAATGAAGTGAATGTTTTGTGTTTTGCATAAGTTTTACTCACCAAAATCCATTTATGAACTATTGTTGTTGGCGTTGTTATTTGATTGTTGTTGGCTTTATTTGACAACAATAATCAAGGAAACGGCGGTGACACGAAGCCTGAAAACGAAGTGGGGTTACTGTTATAATTATTTGAAATGTTGTTGTTAGTTTTATTATTAATCATAATAATAACAATATTATAACAAATATTATTTGTATTATTATTATTATTATTATTATTATTATTATTCAAATTGTTTATTTCCCTTCCTCTTAAATAAGACTTGTTTCTCGTTAATCAGTAATAACACTGTTCCAGTTGGCAGCGTTGTCAGAGCTGCTGTTACAGACAATTAAACAGGTTTGAGAATGAAACAGCGCTATGGTCTGCTAGAGATCATAAAGACATGAAGTTGATGAAAGAGTGTTGCTTTCAGATCTCCATGACAACCTGGTTTATGCTCATCGGTAAATAAACAGGGACATGAGTAAATATTGATGTGGTTAAATGTGTAAAATGTTTTACAGGATCTGTTTTAGGTGTTGATGTAGAGGAAGTTCTCGTATGCACCGAAGAAGTCCCTCAGACATCAGCTGTTGTCCTGGTAATTTTATATTTCTGTTATTTTTAGTGTATTTTTTTTTTTTAAGTTTAATTTGCACAAAACAGCTTTAATAAGAAGCAAACATAGAATAAATCTTTGTGCTTTATTCAGGTCACTGAGACAAATCCCCAGCTCCTGGACACCAGCCTTGACCCTGAGAAGTCAGCTGTCATTCTGGTAATTTTATATTTCGATAATTTCAGTGTAACGTTTCCCAAACCTTTTGTCAGTTGAGCCCCTTCTACCTAAATTATTTAGCTTGCGTACTCTTGGAGATATCGAGCTGGTTAAAAGGAAGTGAATGCTTTGCTTTTTTTATTCCTCACTGGATAATTGTCCTCTTGGCATTTTATTTTACACGTGATGTATTAGAGACAGTTTTAAAGATGATGCTTGTAGCCACTGAGAATGTTTGATTTAGTTTGCAGTAGTGTTAATTTCGTCACCTATTTTTAATTTAGTCTTAGTCTTGTGCCAAATGTCCTTGTTAGTTTTAGTCATATTTAGTCATTCACATATCTTTTTTTTGTTGGTCGTCTAAAAGTCTTTTAATTTTAGTCTAGTTTTAGTCAAAAAATTGTAGTCTTTTTTTAAAATAACACATTATTACTGAGATTATTACTGATAAACATTTCAGTAAAAAAAGTGTTTCACATCTCAAACATTGTTTAAATGTCTTAATTACCTGACAAAATACACTTGTTGAATGATTTTTGTTGAATGCAAATGTTAAACGTGTCTGGTTTTCAATTTCTGATTTAGGAGACACATTCACAAATGATGAACCTGTTCTGAAGAGTATTTTATTTTAACCAACACAATTCAAAAGCTGGGGCCCAACAGACTCCGAAAAGTATCAGTGAGAAGTTGAGAACACTCGTTTAAACAGTGCATACACTCGAACTTGACTGCACATCACATTATTTACTTTATTGATACTGCTTTTAATCGTAATGCAAAGACATAAGTGGTCATGTACAATAAAAGAGCCTGCGCAGCGACAGGAAATATAATTTAAGACAAAAAGCCTAGATGGTGGACTTGCGCTCAGGATTTTTTATTTATTTATTTTTGAGCGGCGTCTGAACGAAGGTGTAACAGCTGATGAAAAAGCAGAGACAATTGTAGACGAAAACGAAGAGAGATTTTATCTTAGTTTTTATTTTATACAAAACATTTTCGTCTCGTCTTTTTTCGTCAACAATAATGCATGTTAATTTAGTCTTAGTCGGCGTTTTTGGACAGTGGTGCAGTCTTGTCATCGTCTCGTCTTAGTCATGAAAAAAAAAGGTTGTTGACGAACATATTTTGTCTCGTCTGACGAAATTAACACTAGTTTGCAGTAATTTACATTTACAGTAGCTCTCACATGCAAAGAACCCACTGAAGTCGTATCACATGACGTGACCCATTTAATCAACTCGTAATGGTTTCAATTTATTTGTAAGAGTCACGGTGTGATGTTTGTCCTGCAGCTCTCACATCACCATGGCACACGTCAGCTGCACCCTGCCTGGCAGAACATCCAGTTCCTCTCCTCACAGTCCTGCAGCTTCGTCTCTGAGGTATTGTTCTCGTGTCTGTGCTCAGCGTAGCAGCAGATAAATAAGTGTTCCCTCTTGTTCTCATGCTGTAGTCTGTGGTGTTGTGTTTCGGTCACTAGTCCCTGGAGGTACACAGGTACATCGCGTGCTTGGTGAGAGGTCCAGAAGTCCTGCTGTGGTGGATCACCACCACCACCAAAATGTCCAGCAATCACTGGGTAACAGCAGTCTCCTTTTTGTGTTACGAAACATTAATCGTGTACAGACGAGCGATTGAGTAACAGGCAGTTGTTGGTGTTGTTATTTGCAGGGAGCCTTTAACGCCACCACTCGGGAGAACTCGATCACCTGCATACAGGTAAGATCTTGATTGTTGTAGCACCACAAAGCTTTAGTAAGTACAAAAACTCAATTTTCTGCATTTTCTCTCAAAAGCGAGTCTGCGGGAGCGTGAGAGCGCTGGTGTCCTGCCATCACGAGGAGACGACCATCCACGTGCCGTTCGAGGATGGCGAGGTAAATTCGTTACGCCACCCGGTACTTCGTAAAGTTCGTCTCTGTTACGTTTGTTCGCACTGGCCTTGTTTTGCGTTTTCGTTCACAGCAAACCATTTACCAGGTGAGTCGCTCGTACCTTCGCGTGGACGTGGACGGTCAGGTGGACATGTCCCATGAGGAGGAAGGAAGTTTCTTCACTCCTCATGCTGACATTGACGTTCAGTCAGAATTTGAGGTAATTCAGTGTCTCGGGCTTGATATACAGTACAGCTGCATTGGGGGGAGGGGGTCCATAACGTGGATAAACGTACGTTCTCTGTGGTGTTTGATGATCCAATGCTGGTTTCTCACTGCAGGAAAGTGACGTGGAACTTCCACCTGAGGAGCAGGAGGTGCCCTTCATCAGGTAGGTTCGTCTTCACGTTTTAACTGTGTCTCAAGTAAAAGTAACAAAGCAGTCTGGTTAATTTAATCACGGTGGTGTTTTTTTTTAGCTTGTACCTCACAGGCCGTGGCATCACAGACCTCGTCCTGAAGCTGCCTGCCGTCCGCGAGGCGTTCTCTGTGAGTCTTTACTCGTGTAGTTTCTCTGAAGACTCCACAAATTACCCCACAAGCAAGTTCCAGACTGTCTCGACTCATGTGGTGCGTTTATGTCCTGTTTAGAGGATGATGGCCAGCATCCATAACAAGAACTTCTTGTACGTGGCTGGCAAGCAGATCTTGATGCGTCTGGCAACAGCCAACAAACAGGTGAGTGCCGATTTGTACCCGGTTACGTCTCATACTCGTGCAGCGTCGGCTGAGGAGACAAGGCAGTGACCGGGTGTCTCCTTTCCGTACAGGATCCGCGCGGCGTACAGAGGGCATACGACGAGGTGATCCGATTCCTGAGAGAGCCTTCCTATCAGGAAACGATCGAGGCGGAGGTGCTCGATGCTCAGGTAAGCTTGGAAGTAACCGTCACTAACTATAAAGCATTTTTAGTTTTAGTCTTTACTTGTAAATCTAATCTAAATTCTCCCCCGTCCAGCTGTACCACTTCAACCTGCTGGACGTGTTCTTCGAACTCGTCTTCTTCAGCTGCTTAATCAACGGCTTGCCGCCTGAAGCTGTAAGTGTCTCGTCAGCGGTTCCAAAAGGGAAAACTCGAATGAATGTTTCTCTCCTAGATGTGGGTGGAAATAACGTCACGTAACGTCACGATTGTTGTTTTTCTTCTCTACAGTTGGACGGGGGATTCTTGCAGCATGTGTTCGATATGAACAGCCAGTGGGACGTGGACATCAGGGAGCCTGAAGCAGAGCAGCTCTTTTTGCTGCTTTCCGTAAGTGAAGTTTTTTCAAACACCATTATACATGTTAAGGAATCTGCTTTAAATTTCAGTGTTTCTGTGATCTGTTTCAAAACATAATGCTATAAATGTGTGTGTGTGTGTGTGTGTGTGTGTGTACAGTTAAAGCTGACAATGCTGCTTGAGGAACTTTTCTCGCAGCCTCTGGACCTGTACAGTGACCCAGCAGCTTTAGCCACCGCGGTGCAACGACTGGTGAAGGAGCGTGTGCAGGAGATGCTGAAGGCCATGGAGGGAGTCTGAGCAACACCACACTCCTCTGGCGCACACACACACACACACACACACACCTCTGTCCCTGTTTTCTTTCCCTTTCTTTCTCTTTCTCTTCATTTCTACTTTCTCTACAGGTAAGTACTTATTACGCTGTCTTACTGTGTACACATTTAAACATGTCTTTCTTTTCTTCTCTCCCTGAGCAGCTACACAATACACAACATCGACGGCCTGGCCTCTAACAACACCACCTGTTAGTTTGCTCTCCGACTGCACAAACACCTGCAGCTCCAACACCAGTATCCTTCTTTTTTCTAGTTAATCTTAGTATAGATTTTATAAGATTTTTCTTAGTATAGTATAATATTTATTAACGTTTTTGTATTCTATTTATTAAGATTTTAGTATTCCATTTATTAGATATTTAAGGTTTTTTGTATTTTTGTATCTTTAATCGAATTTTTTAATGTTTTTATTACAGATTTTTTAAGTGTATTTTATATGTATTTAATTATATTCTAATAAAAAAAATTTTAGCATATATTTCAGGCTTCGTTGTGATCATTTACAACACTGCTTAAGTTCATGAGGCGCATGTGGAGGGGAACCAGGCGATCACGAACTACAAGACAGCTTCACCTGCCTGTGATAGTGACGTTTCCCTCCCAGATGCACTGAACAATTTCTGCCCTCGGTTTGAGGTGCAGAACAACATTGTGTAAAGGAAGACCATCCCTCCCCCCAACGATACGGTACTCTGTCTATCCACGGCCGACGTGAGCAGAGTTAATCCATGGAAGGCTGCTGGACCAGACCACGTTCCTGGCAGGGTGCTCAAGGAATGTGCAGAACAGAGAGCATCGTGAGCAGCTGCATCACTGTCTGGTTTGGGAATTGCACCATCTCGGATCGCAAGACACTGCAGCGGATAGTGAGGACAGCTGGGAAAATCGTTGGGAGTCTCTTTCCTCTCTCACGGACATTTACACTACACGTTGCATCTGCAAAGCTAACAGCATTGTGGATGACCTCACACACACTCTTCTCCATCCTGCCGTCTGGGCATGCGGGCCCTCACGACCAGACTGCGTAACAGTTTCTTACCACAAGCCATCAGACTCCTCAGTGACTAAACTGAACTGTAAAGAGCACAATACACACACATGCACACGTATGGACTGAGCTGCACCAAATACAGTTTTACAAATATACATCCACGTCTACATCACCATCCATTTTAAACTGTTTAATTACTGTTTTGCACATTTTCATTACAATACATCATACAACTGCTGATATTATATTAAGTGTTCATACAGTATGTAATCTGGTCAGCACTGCTTTTGTCTTGCACCAGGTTGCACAGATTGCACTTTATGTGGCTAAGACAAACTTACTTAAGTCCTTAGATCTGTTGTTCTATGTATCTCTGTCTTTGTTCTATGTACACCACAGTCCTGGAGAAACATTTTCTCATTTCACTATGTACTGTGTCGGCTATATGTGATTGAAATGAGAATAAAAGCTTATTGACTTGACTTGATACTGTGTTATTTATATGGTTCTCCCAACCAAAAGTCATTTCAAATGGTGTGAATTAATTGGTAACATCACCTGGTACATTGCGATCAAATGAGTGAATCAAATGACACATTTAATGTAACAAAAAATGAAATAAACACTCAACACGTTTAGTTAGCATATCCTTTAGTGAGTAAAGTTTCCCAGATGGAAGAGCCTAAATCCTTCAGTTTGGTCACCAGTCTGTCAGATGACCGTGTCGAACGTATGAAGGTGATGAAGGTGGAGCAAGTATGATTTTAGTTTCAAACACAATTCAATTCAATTCAAGTTTATTTGTATAGCACTTTTTACAATTGACATTGTCTCAAAGCAGCTTTACAGAACATAAACATAGAGCAGAAGGTTATTATAAAGAATAATATAAAGATTAATAGAATACAAAATTTAAGATTAATATAAGATATATTTAAATGTGTTTGTATTTAACCCCAATGAGCAAGTCTGAGGTGACTCAGGGGTCTGTGATGAGGAAAAACTCCCTTGAATGGTAAAGGAAGAAACTTTAAGAGGAACCAGACTCAAAGGGGAACCTCATCCTCATATGGGTGACACTGGAGGGTGTGATTATAAATATACAGTCTGACAAATGTTGTATTGATGCAAAAGATCACATGGAGTTCACATCTCGTCTTTAGTATCACAGAGTCTAACTGGAGCTGGTAGATCTCTAGATGCCTCAGGTTCCTCACAGAACCTGTACAAAAGGTGATTGTTGTAGTTGAATGTAGGCAAAACTGCTGATGCCCAGGCCCTTCTCCAGCAGAGGCCTACTAGGCCAAGAAGCCTCTTGACTTAGTTTAACACCACCCTCCTTCTGTAGAGTTTTTATACTCCAATAGACACAAAAAACTGAAGCCAAAATAAAATCTTTTGAAAACGACTTAATGAATTTAAAACGTGACATTGATGGAATGTTCAACAAGCTTGACTACATTGAAAATCAACATAAAAGGAAAAATTTAGTCATTGACGGTATAATGGATGATAAGGAAGAGAGTTGGAGTGGGTTGGAGCAGGAGGTGCAGCACATGTTCTCCAATAATCTGGGACTGGATGGGAAGATTGAAATTGAGCGTGTTCAAAGGATAGGTCAGTACCAGGAGGGTGGAAGGCCCAGGAGAGTTATGGTGAATCTGCTGCGCCTCAAAGACAAACAACGCATTCTTTCCTCTGCTAAAAAACTCAAGGGGACTAACATCTACATAAATGAAGATTTCTCTGGGGCTGTGCTTCAGAGAAGAAAGGAACTATGGCCTAAACTTAAAGCTGCTAGAGCCCAAGGTGAAAAGGCAATACTAAGGTATGATACTGTAAATTGGTAATTTTGCCTAGAGAGGAAAGGATCCGGGACTAAGACATAATTCAGTGTAAAATAATGTTATATTATAATTCTGATGTGTTTTAAATTATATTCTTATATCACACTAATGTGTACAACCAAAACTAGTAAAGGTTTGGTTTTGGCACATCTAAACATTTGTAGTATAAAGAACAAAATACAAGACATTAATAATTTAGTGCATAAGTATTCAATCAATATATTAGCCCTATCTGAAACACATCTCGACAGCTCTATTCAAAACTCAGAATTACCAGTTAAAGGTTTTAATGTTTTTAGAAAGGATAGAAATAAATTTGGTGGTGGTGTGGCCATCTTTGTGCAAAGTAATATTCCTTGTAAGTTAAAACAAAATTTAATACGCAATGACATTGAAGCTATATGGGTAGAAGTCTATGTACCTTATATGAAACCAGTGCTTGTGGGATGCTGTTATAGACCTCCTAATGCACACGTGGACTATCTGACATGCTTGGGTGAAATGCTTGATAACGTCTCTGATGTTAATTGTGAACTTTACTTGCTTGGAGATATGAACATTGATTGGAATGATGACAGATGCATAAAGAAAAAGAAATTATTTTCCTATATAAGTGTCTGCAATTTACATCAAATAGTTAATGTGCCAACAAGAATCTTTAGCAACAAGGTGGGCGTTACAACAGCAACATGTATTGACCACATTTACACTAATGTACCAGAATTGTGTACTGACGTTGTGTCAATACCAGTAGGGTTTAGTGATCATAATCTCATTGCTGTTAACAAGAAAGCTAAAGTCCCTAAAGCTAAAGCTATTTTTGGTACTTATAAAAGGTTTTATAAAGTATCTGCCATTGAAAGGATTGTGGGAGAAGTTAAAAATGTCAATTGGAAACATGTGTACAGTGGCCACAACCCAGGAGCTTCCTTGGATGTTTTTATGAGTATGCTTTTGAGCATTGTTGATAAATATGCACCGATGAAAAATATGGTCATAAAAACACATACTGCAAGGTGGATTGATTCAACATTGAAAAATATGATGACGCAGAGAGATGAGGCTAAACAAGTGGCTGTGAAAAAACAAGATTATTAGAGGACAGATTAAAATATTGTAAATTAAGGAACCAAGTTACTAAAATGAATAAAAGGAAAAAGAAAGAGTATTACAAAAACAGAATTGATAGTGTTAAACATGATGGTAATAAGCTTTGGCATATCTTAAATGAAATTCTGGGTAGAAATAGAAATGCATCCCCTTCTTTTGTAGAGTCTGATGGAGGTTTTATAACAGAATCTAAAGATATTGCAGACTATTTTAATGATTATTTTATAAATAAAGTTAGTAATTTAAGAAAAGGTTTTGGAACACAAGATTTTAATTACTGTGAACTGATCAAAAAGGAAATCATGGCTAATAAAATGTGTAACTTTAACTTTAATTGTGTGCAAACTGCAGAAGTGATGGCCCTGTTAAAGTCTCTTCCAACATATGGTAGTCCAGGCACAGACAACTTGGACAGCCTAGTATTGAATAAAACAGCCGAATATATTGCTGATCCGTTGTGTCATATATTTAATCAGTGTATAGTGAGTGGGATTTATCCTACTCTGTGGAAGGAAGGGAAAATTATTCCATTGATAAAAGACAATCGATTATCTTATAATGGGCAAAACTGCAGACCTATAAGTATTTTGCCTGCACTCAGTAAAGTAAAGGAAAGGATTATTCATACACAAATTAGTAATTATTTCCAGAAAAATAATTTGATGACTATGTTTCAGCATGCATATAGAAAGGCACATTCTACATGTACGGCTCTCACACAGATGACTGATGGATGGCTTAGAAGTATGGATAATTCTGAATTAGTTGGAGTGGTCATGTTGGACTTCAGTGCCGCTTTTGATGTAATAGACCACAATATTTTAATTAAGAAATTGAAGAGCTATGGCTTCACTCCTTCTGCTATTGCACTGATGAAAAGTTATCTTTCCTACGGAACTCAGCGGGTTTTTTCTAATGGTTCTTTATCTAATTATAAAGCTTTAGCATGCGGTTTACCACAAGGAAGTTGTTTGGGTCCTCTTTTGTTTTCTGTTTTTATTAATGATTTGCCCTTAACTGTTAAAAAAGCATCAATGACAATGTTTGCAGATGACTCAACTGTTTACTATGCTTCAGATTCATGTGATAAAATTAATCATGTTCTTTCTAGAGAATTAGATTCGGTGTATGAGTGGGTTAGTGGAAACAAATTAGTATTAAATATATCCAAAACTAAAAGTATGATTATTGGATCAAAACAAAAATTGATGCTTGGATCGGAATTAAAGTTACATATAGCCAGGCAAAGAATACAACAAGTAGAGAAGGCTAAACTGTTGGGTTTGGTTATTGATAGTAGTCTTTCTTGGACAGATCACATAAATACTATTGTTAACAGAATGGGATGCGGCATTGCAGTAACAAAAAAATGTTGCCATTATGTAAATCGGGACACTTAAAAATAGTTACAGAGTCATTAATATTATGTCATTTGTCATACTGTACTGAGGTGTGGTCCTCTGCATCTAAAAAGGACTTGACAAAAATACAAATTGTGCAAAATAAAGCAGCAAGACTTGTTCTGGGCTGCTCAATTAAAACAAGTAGAGATCAGATGTATTCTACTCTTTCATGGCTCACTTTAAACCAAAGAATAACAGTTACTTTAAGCACCATGATATATAATACATTGACAATGAAAATGCCTATTTCTCTGTTTAATCAAATAGTGTACTGTAATTCTGTGCACGATCATAACACCAGAAAGGCAAATAAAGGTCATATAATGACTCCCCACCCAAAAACTAATTTTATGAAGAAAACTGTCCTGTATAGAGCTATTGTCATCTGGAATAACATTCCCATTGAAGTTCGTCAGCTTCATAATAAGCTGTTATTTAAAAGTAGTCTACGGTGTTATGTGTTGATGTAGGTTTTTATATGTCTTGATTAATGTAATTATAAATCATATTGTATTTATGTCTAGTCCTGTTATGAATCAAAACCAGATTTTATGTATGTATGAGTATGCGTATGTGTATGTATGTGTATATATATGTAATGTGTATAGGTGTATATATATCAATTGTGATGATTGAAATGTTGTTGTTGTAGTGTTTGGACCCCAGGAAGACTAGCTGATTGCGCAGACTTTCAGCTAATGGGATCCATATAAATAAACAATAAACAATAAACAACCAGTTCTTTTACGTCTTGACGTAATGACGTAAATTCCTTCATCCCGCCGCTGCCGGCAGATATTAATACAATCAATTTAACACATTTGAAAAGTTCTTTGTAATCATAACTTTAGTTGATTACGTTTCTTACATTTAAGTGTTGCAACTAAAACACCCAGTACAGGAAATGATGTGCAAAGTGGACGTTTTACGTGTCTTAAAGATATAAAGTTAATAAACTAATCTTCATCAACTTCAAACTTACAAAAAAAAGCATACTTTTCTACAAAAAAAAGGTATTGCTGGTCCAGACTTAAGAACCACTTGCACCAGGGGCTGGGGACGGGGCTACTGTGACCAACAAGACAAAAGAGGACGTCCTTAGCGCCATTTTAAATCATTTTAAATCAGGATTCGCCGCCATGAGCATTAACAGTAAAGCAACATCCGCCATTTTTGATGTTGTGTTTGCCGCTGCTGTGCTAACGTTGCTGTATAACGTTGTATACAGTGACATAAGACTTGGCTCTGTGATGGCTCTCTAGCACATGGAAGGCAAACTGGTTCTTAGAAGACTCGCCAGTGGAACCAAATTCAAACCAGTACTCTGAACCAGCACCCGGTTCTTTCTGGTGGAAAGGGGCATAAGTGTAGAAGGAACAATTTACTCTCTCAGATCATTTGTCTGTCTGTGTACTGCATGTTTTATTGCCTTTTTCTTAATTGCCAAAAGTTTTATGTAATTTTATGTGTGTGTGTGTGTGTGTAATCTAGCCATGGGGGTCACAGTCCAGTGACTTCTGTGCCGGTCCCAAGCCCGGATAAATAGAGAGGGTTGCGTCAGGAAGGGCATCCGGCATAAAACATTGCCAAATCTAACCATGCGAATTGTCAGTAAGAATTTCATACCGGATCGGTCGAGGCCCCAGTAAACAACGACCGCCATCGGCGCCGTTGACCTACAGGGCGCCGGTGGAAATTGGGCTACTGTTGGTCGAAGAAGTAGAGGAGGGAGGAGAGTGCACAGACAGAGAGAGAAGAGGAAAAGTAAGAGTGTAGGACTGAGAATAGGGACTCTGAATGTTGGTACTATGACAGGGAAAGGTAGAGAGCTGGCTGATATGATGGAGAGAAGGAAGGTGGATATACTGTGTGTACAGGAGACCAAGTGGAAGGGTAGCAAGGCTCGTAGTATAGGAGCAGGATTCAAGCTGTTTTATTATGGTGTGGATAGTAAGAGAAATGGGGTAGGTGTGGTCCTGAAGGAGGAGTTTGTGAGGAATGTTCTGGAGGTGAAGAGAGTGTCAGACAGGGTGATGAGTCTGAAGTTAGAGATCGAAGGGGTGATGTTGAATGTTGTTAGTGGTTATGCCCCGCAGGTAGGTTGTGAGTTAGAGGAGAAAGAGAGATTCTGGTGTGAATTCGATGAGGTGATTGAGAGTATTCCCACGGGTGAGAGAGAGGTGATAGGAGCGGATTTTAATGGACATGTTGGTGAGGGGAACACAGGTGATGAGGAGGTGATGGGCAAGTGTGGAGTTAAGGAAAGGAACCTTGAAGGACAGATGGTAGTAGACTTTGCTAAGAGGATGGACATGGCTGTGGTTAACACTTATTTTCAGAAGAGGGAGGAACATAGAGTGACTTACAAGAGTGGAGGTAGGAGAACACAGGTAGACTACATCCTTTGTAGAAGAGGCAATCTGAAAGAGATTAGTGACTGTAAAGTGGTAGTGGGAGAGAGTGTAGCCAGACAGCATAGGATGGTGGTGTGTAGGATGACTCTGATGGTCTGTAAGAGGAAGAGGTCAAAGATAGAGAAGAAAACTAAGTGGTGGAAGCTGAAAAAGGAGGAATGTTGTGAGGATTTTAGACAGAAGTTGAGGCAGGCTCTGGGTGGTCAGGTAGTGCTGCCGGATGACTGGGAAACTACAGCAGAAGTGATCAGGGAGACAGGGAGAAAGGTGCTGGATGTGTCATCTGGAAGGAGGAAAGGAGATAAGGAGACTTGGTGGTGGAATGAGGAAGTTCAGGATAGTATACAGAGGAAGAGATTAGCCAAGAAGAAGTGGGATATGGACAGGACTGAAGAGAATAGACAGGAATACAAGGAGTTACAGCGCAGAGTGAAGAGGGAGGTGTCTAAGGCCAAGCAGAAGGCATATGACGAGTTGTACACTAGGTTAGACACTAGAGAAGGAGAGAAGGACTTGTACACGTTAGCTAGACAGAGGGATCGAGATGGGAAGGATGTGCAGCAAGTTAGAATTATTAAGGATAGAGATGGAAGGGTGCTCACAAGTGAGGAGAGTGTACAGAGGAGATGGAAGGAATACTTTGAGGAGCTGATGAATGAGGAAAATCAGAGGGAAAAAAAGAGTAGAAGGGGTGAACTCTGTGGAACAGGAAGTAGATAAGATTAGAAAGGATGAAGTCAGGAAGGCTTTGAAGAGGATGAAAAGTGGAAAGGCAGTTGGTCCTGACGACATCCCGGTAGAGGTCTGGAAGTGTCTAGGAGAGGCAGCAGTGGAATTTTTAACTAGTTTGTTCAACAGGGTATTAGAAAGTGAGAGGATGCCTGAGGAATGGAGAAGGAGTGTGTTAGTGCCGATCTTTAAGAATAAGGGTGACGTGCAGAGTTGCAGCAACTATAGGGGGATAAAGTTGATGAGCCATACAATGAAGTTATGGGAAAGAGTAGTGGAAGCTAGGTTAAGGAAGGTGGTGGAAATTTGTGAGCAGCAGTATGGCTTCATGCCCAGAAAGAGCACAACAGATGCAATTTTTGCTCTGAGAATGTTGATGGAGAAGTATAGGGATGGTCAGAGGGAGTTGCACTGTGTGTTTGTAGACTTAGAGAAAGCGTATGACAGGGTGCCAAGAGAAGAGCTGTGGTACTGTATGAGGAAGTCAGGAGTAGCAGAGAAGTATGTCAGAGTGGTGCAGGACATGTATGAGAGGAGCAGGACAGTGGTGAGGTGTGCTGTAGGTCAGACAGAGGAGTTCACAGTGGAGGTGGGACTGCATCAGGGATCGGCTCTGAGCCCCTTCCTGTTTGCTATAGTGATGGACCAGTTGTCAGAGGAGGTCAGACAGGAGTCTCCTTGGACGATGATGTTTGCAGATGACATTGTGATCTGCAGTGAGAGCAGGGAGCAGGTGGAGGAAAACCTGGAGAGGTGGAGGTTTGCGCTGGAGAGAAGAGGAATGAAAGTCAGTCGTAGTAAGACTGAGTACATGTGTGTGAATGAAAGGGAGGGAAGTGGAACAGTAAGGTTACAGGGTGAAGAGGTGAAGAAGGTACAGGAGTTTAAGTACTTGGGGTCAACAGTCCAGAGTAATGGAGAGGGTGGGAAAGAAGTAAAGACGCGAGTGCAGGCAGGTTGGAGTGGGTGGAGAAAGGTGTCAGGAGTTCTGTGTGATAGGAAAATATCAGCAAGAATCAAGGGGAAGGTGTACAGGACAGTGGTGAGACCGGCCATGCTGTATGGTTTAGAGACAGTGTCACTGAAGAAGAGACAGGAGTCAGAGCTTGAGGTAGCCGAACTGAAGATGTTGAGGTTCTCTTTGGGTGTGACAAGATTGGACAGGATTAGGAACGAGTACATCAGAGGGACAGCCCATGTTGGACGTTTGGGGGACAAAGTTAGGGAGGCGAGATTAAGATGGTTTGGACATGTTCAGAGGAGGGAGAGTGAGTATATTGGTAGGAGAATGTTGGACATGGAGCTGCCAGGCAGGAGGCAAAGAGGAAGGCCAAAGAGGAGGTATATGGATGTAATTAATGATGTTGAGGTTGCAGAAGATAGGGTTAAGTGGAGAGAGATGATTCGCTGTGGCGACCCCTGAAGGGAAAAGCCGAAAGAAGAAGAAGGCGTGTGTGTGTGTGTGTGTGTGTGTGTGTGTGTGTGTAATATCAATCGCATGTGGTAGCCTGCAGTTTTCTCTCTGTGCCATTAAGATAGAATTATTGTAAGAAATGAATTGTCTTAAATGAAAATGAGAAATGAATGTCTGAAGTTGTATGGAGTTACAAACATCTTTGATTTATTTTGTGACCGTTTAGCTTAACTTATTGTACTAAATCTTATCTACTTATCTGATTTAAGGTTTGTTTTGTAATGAAACTTCATTAACTTCTTGATTTGTGTGTGTTTGCATTTGGTCAAACATGTTGCATACACTAACAAATTGCTGTAGTTTCTACAGCAAAATTTTACAGGAGTTTCCTGTTTTAACATATTACAAGTTTTTACTGTAGTTTACAATGCATTATGGGTAAAACAAAGCATTACAGCTGATAACAGTATATTTTCATTTAAACTGTAATTGAATTTACAGGCAGGAGGTGTTGCCACTGTATATCATGTGTTTTCACAGTAATTCATTGTGAAATTGCATCATGGGATTGCGTGGGTGTATTTATGTTTGAAATGGACATGAACACTGAAGAGTCATCATTCAAAATTGTTGGTAAGTTCACGTAAATCATTAAAATATAGTAAAATATTAAACTAATATACACTTATGGACATTTAAATAGTGATATCTGGTATAAGCGACTGCTATTTCAAACATAACAGATGTTATTAATTTGTATTTCACAACAGCGTGTCATTAAGACATGTAGCAAAATGAAGAGTTTATTTGAATCAAAAGTTTATTTGTCATTAAGAAAGGCAGCAAAAAGCGCGATGGGTCTTGGCTGGCCTGCAAGGTGGTGAGACGAATCCTTTTAGAACATTGCTGTTAATTGAACGCGACACTGAAGTGCTTGTTAAAGAAAACTAAGTTACAAATAAACGCGCACGTTATTTGCTGCCAGTTTAGAAAATAAGATATGGTTGGATGGTGCGAATTTCTAGTTTATTTCGCCAGCTTATACTTTTTACTAAGGGCACGTCAAGGTAGTGTTTAACATAATACCCGCGTTATATCTGAGTTGAATGTGCAGCAGTTTGGTGCCTGTGATTGCCTGATATTTCGACCAGAAACCTTTCATAACTGTAGCCCATATTGTCATATATTTTTAGTTCACTTTTCTCATGTAGTAGCGTGTAATGGTGCTTGCTTAGTATGTTATTTTGTATGTTACGTTTTGTTAAACATTGACGTTAAACTTTGTTTAGGAATGTTTGTTTCAGGCGCGAGGCAGCAAAGAGCGTCACGCCATAGCGGGTCAACTTCAGGGTGGTGAGACTAACAAGAAGCACCAACAAAAACATCATACAGGACGTTTTATTTTTGCATGCTGCTGTAGTTTGTTGCAGTTTTGTTAAAGTATTTTAGAGGATTGCTGTTAAACGAAGGTGACATTTAGACGGAATTGCTTGTAAAAGAAAACGAACGTTACACGATAAATGCGTATTTGCTCTCATCTTAGAAAATATATTAACATGGTTGGATGCTGCGATTTTCTATTCTAGTTTATTTCGTCAGTTTATTTTCCTTACTTAAGGTAGTGTTTAACATATTACTTGTCATACTTAAGTTAATGTGAAGCAATTTGATGCCTGTTGTTGCCTGTTATTTCGACTAGAAATATTTCATAACATTAGCCAACATGGTTAGATGTAATTAATTTTCCAGTTTGTAGTTCACTTTTCACATGTAAGTATAGGTGCTTGCAGTGTTGTTTTAAACGTGAAATTTGGTTAGCTTGGAGTGTAATTAAGTTTAACATTCTTTTTCAGGCACGAGACAGCAGAGATCGCAACAGATAACTTCATAGGACTGGTGGTGTGAGACAAATGAGAAGGTGAAAAACCCACTATACACTGCCTTTTTTCATGGATGGATGCTATACTTCACTGTTGACTTTACTATCGATAAAGTATTTTTAGACATGTATCACTGTAAGTTGTGTCAGCATGAGAGCTATACTATTATAGGCTTTACTCAGCATATGAAAGTACACAGTAATGTTCCAAACTGTTCCTTTACATGTGGTGTACCTGACTGCTCCCGTGCATTCAAAACATGTTCAGCATTCAAGTCTCATCTATACAGAGACCATAGAGGGTATCAGAGGTATCATAGATGTGTCAGATTTGACCAAACAGACACAGCATTGACTTGCCAAATTGAAGTTTGTCATTTCACATGTACAAGCCTGAAGGACTTCATTAGACATTTAAAAGACCATATAGATGAAGGCAGGGCGATAAAATGCCCTTTTAAGAGCTGTGAGAGGACATTTAGTGTTAAATCCACATTTGCGTCTCATGTCTCAAGAATACACAAAAACAGTAAACCTGAACATCTACACGAAACTGTTTTTGCAAACCCATCACAACATGAGTGTCAGCCCTGTACATCTCTTGATGACAGTGAGGGGCCTGAGCCAGGTGAGGTCTTTGTAGACCTCGAGAGTGTAGATGAGGATTTGTTTCTAAAGAATTTGACTTTGTTTTACTTAAAACTGCAAGCAAAGCTTTTTTTACCTTCATCTGTTGTTCAGACCATCATTGAGGAAGTCCAAGGAATTCATGATCTGGCCCAGACATATGTCTTCTCAAAACTCATAGACAGATTGTCTGAACTTGGGGTGTCTAGTGACACATTAAAAAATATAACTGAGGAACTCAAAAAGAATGATATACTTAAGGCAGGCAATTCTGTATTGCGTACAGATCAATGTCGCAAGACAGTGTTTAAGAACTCATTTAATTATGTCGAGCCAGTGTCTGTGTATTTGGGTACTAATGACTCAGGTAAAGAATGCTTTGCGCAGTACGCGTCTGTAAAGGAAACACTCAAAGCCCTTTTTGAAACAGAGGCTTTTAAAAAGCAATATGAACAATCACATTCTCGCCTACCAACCACTGATTTGTATGAGGACATTTGGGATGGAGATAATATCTCCATTAGTACTTTATTTAAAACACAAAAATCAGCTGTAGCCTTGATTCTCTATCAAGATGCATTCGAGGTTGTAAATCCTTTAGGGTCAGGCCGAAAAAAACACAAGATTTTGGCAGTATATTTAACACTTGGTAATATTTTGCCATACAACAGATCTAATATTGACCATATGCAGCTTGTACTGCTCTGCAGGGAACAAGATTTCAGACATTTTGGACAGGAAAGAGTTTTTAATCAATTGATTAATGACCTTAAATGTCTAGAGGAGCAGGGCATTGTACTAAAGGATGGTGAAGCTATTAAAGCGGCTTTGTGTGCGATAGCAGGAGACAATCTGGGGTCACACGGCATCGGTGGCTTCCAGGAAAACTTCAGCAAGAGCACTTTTTTTGTAGATTTTGTCACATAGATAGACAAACATTTGAATCTAGTCCAATGTCAGCTGGATTAAAAAGAACAAAGCAGTCATATCAGCAGCACATTGATGACCTAAGAGAAAGTAATGCAGAATCAGTGTGTGGAATAAAATGTGACTCTGTATTCAACCAGCTGCATTACTTTCATGTCTGCCAGCCTGGTCTCCCACCATGTCTAGGACATGACCTTTTTGAGGGCATTGTTTCCTTTGACTTAGCATTATGCATTAACCACTTGGTAAACAATGAGAAACACCTCACGTTTAAAGAACTTAATCGATGCATAATGAAGTTTACTTATCTTGGAAACGATGCAGATGACAAACCTCCTGAGTTTTGTCCAAACAGTAGGAAGTTGGCTGGGCATGCTGTCCAAAATTGGTGCTTGTTGAGGGTCCTCCCTTTACTGATTGGAGACCGGATTAAAAGCCCAAGTGAAAGCAGTGTTTGGAAGTTGATTTTGCTCCTGAGAGAAATAGTTGTGTATGTGTGTTCTCCAGCTATTACTGCTGATCAGGTCGCTTATTTAGGTGTCCTCATTGAAGAATACATCCAGTCTAGAGTGGAGATATTTCCAGAGTTCTCCCTTAAACCCAAACATCACTATCTCTGTCACTATCCAGAGCTTATAATCAAATTTGGACCTCTTATACGTCTCTGGACTCTCAGATTTGAAAGTAAACACACTTATTTTAAACAGTGTGCAAGAAAATTGCACAACTTTAAAAACCTGTGTTCTACTTTGGCAGAGAGACATCAGCTCTTACAGTCATACTTAAGTGCTGGGACTCTTTTTCCACCTATAGTTCAAGTGGAAAGAGGAAATGATTTCCATATTGGTGACTACAATGAGAGCATTAAGGCAGCAACTGCAGCATTTAGTTTCACTCATAGTTCCACTGTAGCTGCAAATGAAGTCATTTACAAAGGCACAAAGTACAGAAAAAACATGTACATTGTACTAAAAAATGATGAAGAGGGTCTAAACATGGGTGAAATTAAACTGATTTTGATTCACTCCAATGAGTCCGTCTACTTTGTTGTGAGGATGCAGCAGGCTGTGGAGCTAGTTGATATGGGCATCCATTGTCTAACAGAGACTGATCAAGAGTCAAACTACATTTGTGTAAAACAAGAGAATCTCCTTGACTATTATCCATTAGTGCAGTACAAGATGAATAGCTTACCAGTGATTACTTTTCATCACTCTTTCCCAGATTTGTAGAACCATGTCATCATTAGGGGAGGAAGTACGAGATGCTGTGTTGGCTGTCCTACCTGGGCTACCAGAGGATAAACTTTCTTCTCTCCTGAACGCTTTGGCAAGCATAGGAGTTGAATCCAAATCTGACCTGCAGTTCATTAAAGAGGAGGATCTCCCTGATTATATCACACCAATACAGTGCCGTCGACTCCTCAGTGCATGGAATGCAGGAGGTATGGCTGTTGAGAAACACAATTTGCTGGGATTTTTCATACACTGTTAATGTGGACCAATACTTAAAGGCACCATGAAGATAATGCATACAAGTGGTGGGGTTTAATCCCTGTTTTTAGAGCAGTGGTTCTCAATCCTGTTCCTGGGGGACCCCTGTTCTGCACATTTTGTATGTCTGCTGTATCTGACACACTTAGCTCAGTTAATGAAGCTCTCATCTAACAAGCTGATAATCAGAGTCAGGTGTGTCAGGTAAGGAAGACATACAGAATATGCAGAGCAGGGGTCCCCCAGGAACAGGATTGAGAACCTCTGTTCTAGAAGTAATATAATACGTTTATTTGTGAAGTCAGATTAAAAACGGAAGTCTTTGCACACTGTAAATATTGATATCAGTAGTTTCCTTGGCATGATCATATATAACATTTGAGTATGCTTCAATGCTTCCCTGTACAGGGAACTCCAATTTTAGGACTCCAATTAAGGATTCTACTCGCTTAACATAGTACAATTATGAAAATATCTTTGTGTTCTAAGAACAGACTCTGTCTTGAATTTAAGATAACAATAGAGAAATGAATAAGAGATTTGCTGAGCTATACTGTATTAGGTTTTTACAGGGTGACTTTTTTTTTCAGATCAAAGTTGTGTCAAAGTAACACCTCGAGAAACCACAAACATGTTTTCTGATACCACAACAGAGGTCTTCTTATCATTAAAGTCTTGTTCATCAAGCACACCAAGTGTGTCCAGCACAGACAGTTCCAGTACAACTGTGGATTTATCTGTATGGCCCGAAAACTTTGAAGTTCCCTGGAATAGGATGTCTTCTGGTATTAAAACAGCCATTGCACTGGGAAAACGCCCTACAGCAAAGGATCGCAGAGAAATGGTAAGAATAATTGTTGATGAGATGAGACTGACAGAGTTAAATCCATCGAAATCACAGTGCCTGATTGTTGCTAAGAAGATAGTTAGACAATATCCAGAATGCTTTGCTGATGTCCTGAGAGATGGCACAAAGATTGGCACTGGCTATGGATCTCTGTTGAATCAAATTAAAACAAGAGTAGAGCATGTTAATCGTGGCTGCTCACTGTCAAGACACAGGAAACAGAAAATGACCTCAAATTCACCAGTGGAACACATTGCTCCAGGACCTGCTGACCAGTACGGTTGTGTGAGATGGCAGCCTGAGTGTCCTGTAGAAGAAACTGAGGAGAGTCTCAAAGATAAACAAAAAGAAATGAAAGACCTCTATAGTACTGAGGGACCAGCTGGAGCAGAGAGAAGACATCTCAGCCAGTTAATGGAAGCAACATACTATCTCCAACGGAAATCAATCAATGCCTGTAAATCACCATCCTTTGCTGAGTTGAAAAATGACTGGCCATACCTTTTTACACCCAAAGAACTTTATAGCCACTTTAAATCCCTCACAAACATTAGCATTCTGGAAAAACTTGAGAACTCCATGGAAGAGAAGGGAAAGATGATCATTCAGTTCTTCCAACAAAAGCCAGCAGGGTGTACTGCAAATGAGATCCAGCGCATACTTATGAAGTTTGATGATAGTGGAGCATCTTGTTTCATCCCATGTGTGATCCTTCTACTTCTATCTCATTTCAAAGAGAAACCTGAAGCACTCGTTCTTCAGGCTGATGTAAGCCATATATAGTGCTTTATTATTAAAAACTTGATCTCATATATGTAAATACATATAATGTGTCACAACATGTTTTTCTATCATCTTATTACTTGTAGGTATCGGCAACAGTAGCTGATGTTGAAAAAAGTTTCACTCTTCCAGACTCTCCAAGACTGATCGTCCTAGGTAGTGAACAATGTTTTGAGATCTGTTGTAATTGTTCAATAAATGTTGGCACTTGTATTTTCTCTTACATTTTATATTTCTTATTTTCAATATTATTTTTAGGTGAAATCCTCACTGCAACTCAGTGGATGCTGAGTATTGAAGGTCAGGTGGTTGTGAATCCACACCCCAACCTTGTGGCTGGATTTGCAGCTTTGTTTGTATCTTACTACAACTTCAACCTGGTTTACCAGGAGGAGGCATCCTCCACACTTGAATTTGTTCAAAGGTAATTATATTCAAAAATTGTTGTGGACAATAGGTTGAAAAGAGAAAAGGTTAATGTTCACTGTTTTAAAATATGTGTACTTTCCTGGTGTATATGTTGTATTAATAGATAAATACAGGTATGTGGTAAAATAAGGTTCTTACTTTAGAGTATGGACAGGTTAATTAAAAGAGACCATTCATGTTCCTCAGAGAATCAAAACAGTGCTGTGGCTGCGTTTGGAATTATTTTTGTTGGTGAAAAAACAGGTAATATGCTGTCTAACATGTAAGTCTTTTAATACTAACTTCTTGTTTATTGAACTGCTTTATAAAATGAGTATCACATTTTTAGTTTTATTTTATTTTTTTACTGGACTTCATTACGTGATATAACGTTATGCGGGCACTCTGATGTATTTTTTTCCGCATTATACTTGATAATGTCAAGTTGCACATCGTTGAAATAACAATTCCGATATTATCGCAGACACTATAAATCGCACACCCCTACTTACAGGTGTGAGTTAAGTGTTTTAATGACAGGCACTTAAGGTGTACTTATAACTAACAGCAAACACTACAGTTCTTACAAATGTTATACAGATGTGAAGTACTTACAGCGCATATATCCAAACTTGTTATTGTCAACATACACATAATTATCTTCTCATGAACTGTCAAAAATTACAAAGATGTAAGGTATTGTGATGACACCATGACGCAATATATATAACCCATTGGTATGTACAGTAATGGTCATTTTTAATTGCCCTATTTATACTCCAAAGTAAGTACATTGTTACCACTCATTTATCTGTAATTATGTATTTACAACATATTTACCATATAAATATATTTACCAGGAAAGTACACATGCTACCATATGATATAAATGTTAATATGTACATTTGTATGTAAATGTACATATATGTACATGTATATTCTAAAAATTGATTTTTGCTTGTTCTTTGTGCAGATGTTTTGTTGGAATCAACCCTCCCACTGGCACCAAAACAGCGACAACAAAGGTTGGAGGCAAAAAAAGTGGAAAAGCCTCTGAGAAGAGAAACAACACAGTCAACCCTCATGTGTGTACTCTTCTCAGAAAATTAATGGACTTTGAATGGTTATGCATGTAAGTTCTTGTTCATGTATTAAGACCAAAACAATTTTTTTTTAATAGGCCAGTTCTGTGAATGAACACTTGTGTTTCTAGACATACAAGTTATTCAACAAGATCTTAAATCTTAGATCTTAAACACAAACCTTGTTTAGATGTTTTATAGATGCCATTGTTTAGAATATTCAGGATTGAGTGGAAGATTTGCAGAAACAACAGCATTTGTTTGATTGTTTGAAAGTACTTTGCTACAGTAAATAAATACTTTGTTTTAATAAATGTTGTTCTTGAAGCAGCTTTGACTTTGGTTGCATTATTCTGTAAATTACATTTCATTCAGTTTTCAATCTCATGTATTTACAGGACTATATTGGTAAATAATATATTACAGTGTAATGTAGTAAAAATTCTTTACAACATTTTAATGTACAACTATTACAATATCATCTTGTGTTTTGGGAATTTACAGGATTTTATTGCCAACTAAATACTGTAATTTGGAATTACAAAAAAATACTGTAACTCATAATACAAGTTTAATTCTATATTACTGTATTTTACAAACAACAATTAACTGTAAATTGCTTTACAGTATAATGCTGCAGTCCATTTTACAGCAATTAATAACATTTTTACAGAACTTTATTGGCAATACTTTTAACTATGATATAGGTCGTATATAATTATGAAGGGGGATTATTTGATATATCTACATAATAATAATAATATGATGAAGACAAAAGGCTCGTATATATACGAGTCGGCTCTTTAAAAAGATTGGAGTCATATATATATGATTCCAATCTTTTTAAAGAGCCGACTCGTCACCGAGAAACTGTTTATTGCCTCCATCTGCTGGTTAATAAAGGAAGTAAAAGAATGTATTTATTTAATATACATTACTTAGAATTTTTAATTAAATACAGGCATCTTTAATTATTAACCCCCCAGCGACCCCCCCTAAATAAATAAACTAAACATAAAAATAAAAACACTATAATGAGGGTGTTGTTGTGTTTGGTAAGGATCACTGACCACAATTTAACCAAATACAAAGTATTTCCATTTATTAATTTGTGTTTGTGTGTTTTTTCATTGGTTGTTGCGTTAACTCTTACCCAGATAGTGCTATTTTCTGATTGGTTATTGTGTAGCCTCTTTTTGTGATTGGCTGATAAGTGTCAGGCTCGACTAAGAACTCCAGGGGAGACGCGCTTGATTCCTGCCCGGTTCCATAGAGACAGCGGTGCGGACTGAGACATTTTGGGGGCTGCGGCTTATTAAATATATGATAAGTAGTCAAAAAGTTTTTCTGCGTGATAAATGCGATGTGTGGCGGGAGAGCGTGACAAAAGACCCAAATGAGTGACTGTCACGCTCAATGCGTGACACTTGATAGCCCTGTAGTAATGCATTACAATAGTCCAGTCTAGAGGTCATGAAAGCATGAACAAGCTTCTCAGCATCAGATACAGATAGGATGTTTCTCAGCTTGGCAATATTTCTAAGGTGGAAGAAGGCTGTTGCTGTCTAATATAACAACCGGGTCTTTCACTGTTGAGCTAGTAGTAACCGTTGAATTTTGAGAGCTTCTGTGTACTGGCTTTTGGACCGATAAGTAGTATTTCTGTCGCCCCTTCCAATATGGCGGACGCGTTGACGTGCCTGCATAGATTTCAACAGCGGCTACTGCGCCCTCTACTGCTTCCTAATACGGCAAGCTATGACAACCAAGGGTATTTATTAATCAGTAATTATCGCAAGCGTTTTATTTAAACACATTCTTAATACATCATTGTCTTAATTAATGCTTATACAAAACATGAAGATAAATATATTTGTGAATATAAATGTACAAAACGCTGTTGTTTTTTAAATGTACCGCGTCATCATTTGGAACGCGCCGTGGGTATAAAAGCTGTAACAGCGACGGGAACAGCGATAGTGTGGATTGTCTGAAGACAAGAGACAAAGCGAGGAGAAACAACGAAGCAAAGCGACGAGGAACCGAGAGATGCTGCACATGAAGACGTTTCTTTCCGGCCGGAGTAGCGGCACAGTCCGGGGCCTGGCCTGCGCCGCCGGACTGATCGCGCTCACCACCGCGGGATACTGCGCGTATCGCAGGCTGAAGAGGATCAGCGACCTTCGAGCTCCTGAACGGGAAGCTGCTCAAGGTATGTTAAAAACTAATGACTTTACTCAGGTACAGCGGACAAACAGGAATAAATCCGGCGTGTAGTTTAGCTAACAGCTGTAGTTTAGCTAACAAGTTTAGCCGAAAGCTAACGCGCGTAGCCGAGCTAACATTAGCACGCGATGCTAACTGGCTCATATCAGGAGGATTTTAAAGTATAAAAGTGATTATTGTGTTAAAAAAACACACATTCAGACTCAAAACATAATGATTTTTACACTTTAAATCATTTTAAATAATCAAGGAAAGGGTGGTGACACGAAGCCTGAAAATGAAACAGGGTTAATGTTATAATTATTATAAATGTTGTTGTTGTTATTAGTTTTATTATTAATCACTAATCACAGATCTTCTGTTGTCTTTTTATCTACACAACTTCACCTCATTTGGGTTCATGACCGTGTTTTCAATTGTTGTTGTTGTTGTTGTTATCTGACTGTTGTTGTTGTTGTTATCTGACTGTTGTTGTTATCTGACTTGTTGTTGTTGTTGTTATCTGACGTTGTTGTTGTTGTTGTTGTTATCTGACGTTGTTGTTGTTGTTGTTGTTGTTATCTGACTGTTGTTGTTGTTGTTGTTGTTGTTATCTGACTTGTTGTTGTTGTTGTTATCTGACTGTTGTTGTTGGCGTTGTTATTTGCAGGGACTCTTATTATTATTAATCATTGGGGAGATCGAGCTGGTTAAAATGAAGTGAATGTTTTGTGTTTTGCATAAGTTTTACTCACCAAAATCCATTTATGAACTATTGTTGTTGGCGTTGTTATTTGATTGTTGTTGGCTTTATTTGACAACAATAATCAAGGAAACGGCGGTGACACGAAGCCTGAAAACGAAGTGGGGTTACTGTTATAATTATTTTAAATGTTGTTGTTGTTAGTTTTATTATTAATCATAATAATAACAATATTATTATAACAAATATTATTTGTATTATTATTATTATTATTATTATTATTATTATTATTATTATTATTATTCAAATTGTTTATTTCCCTTCCTCTTAAATAAGACTTGTTTCTCGTTAATCAGTAATAACACTGTTCCAGTTGGCAGCGTTGTCAGAGCTGCTGTTACAGACAATTAAACAGGTTTGAGAATGAAACAGCGCTATGGTCTGCTAGAGATCATAAAGACATGAAGTTGATGAAAGAGTGTTGCTTTCAGATCTCCATGACAACCTGGTTTATGCTCATCGGTAAATAAACAGGGACATGAGTAAATATTGATGTGGTTAAATGTGTAAAATGTTTTACAGGATCTGTTTTAGGTGTTGATGTAGAGGAAGTTCTCGTATGCACCGAAGAAGTCCCTCAGACATCAGCTGTTGTCCTGGTAATTTTATATTTCTGTTATTTTTAGTGTATTTTTTTTTAGTTTAATTTGCACAAAACAGCTTTAATAAGAAGCAAACATAGAATAAATCTTTGTGCTTTATTCAGGTCACTGAGACAAATCCCCAGCTCCTGGACACCAGCCTTGACCCTGAGAAGTCAGCTGTCATTCTGGTAATTTTATATTTCGATAATTTCAGTGTAACGTTTCCCAAACCTTTTGTCAGTTGAGCCCCTTCTACCTAAATTATTTAGCTTGCGTACTCTTGGAGATATCGAGCTGGTTAAAAGGAAGTGAATGCTTTGCTTTTTTTTATTCCTCACTGGATAATCGTCCTCTTGGCATTTTATTTTACACGTGATGTATTAGAGACAGTTTTAAAGATGATGCTTGTAGCCACTGAGAATGTTTGATTTAGTTTGCAGTAGTGTTAATTTCGTCACCTATTTTTAATTTAGTCTTAGTCTTGTGCCAAATGTCCTTGTTAGTTTTAGTCATATTTAGTCATTCACATATCTTTTTTTTGTTGGTCGTCTAAAAGTCTTTTAATTTTAGTCTAGTTTTAGTCAAAAAATTGTAGTCTTTTTTTAAAATAACACATTATTACTGAGATTATTACTGATAAACATTTCAGTAAAAAAAGTGTTTCACATCTCAAACATTGTTTAAATGTCTTAATTACCTGACAAAATACACTTGTTGAATGATTTTTGTTGAATGCAAATGTTAAACGTGTCTGGTTTTCAATTTCTGATTTAGGAGACACATTCACAAATGATGAACCTGTTCTGAAGAGTATTTTATTTTAACCAACACAATTCAAAAGCTGGGGCCCAACAGACTCCGAAAAGTATCAGTGAGAAGTTGAGAACACTCGTTTAAACAGTGCATACACTCGAACTTGACTGCACATCACATTATTTACTTTATTGATACTGCTTTTAATCGTAATGCAGACATAAGTGGTCATGTACAATAAAAGAGCCTGCGCAGCGACAGGAAATATAATTTAACACAAAAAGCCTAGATGGTGGACTTGCGCTCAGGATTTTTTATTTATTTATTTTTGAGCGGCGTCTGGACGAATTGTTTCTACGCACACACTAAACAGTGTGAAGCCGCGAACTTGTTCTGAATATTTTAAAGGCGTAACAGCTGATGAAAAAGCAGAGACAATTGTAGACGAAAACGAAGAGAGATTTTATCTTAGTTTTTATTTTATACAAAACATTTTCGTCTCGTCTTTTTTCGTCTACAATAATGCATGTTAATTTAGTCTTAGTCAGCGTTTTTGGACAGTGGTGCAGTCTTGTCATCGTCTCGTCTTAGTCATGAAAAAAAAAGGTTGTTGACGAACATCTTTTGTCTCGTCTGACGAAATTAACACTAGTTTGCAGTAATTTACATTTACAGTAGCTCTCATGCAAAGAACCCACTGAAGTCGTATCACATGACGTGACCCATTTAATCAACTCGTAATGGTTTCAATTTATTTGTATCCTGCAGCTCTCACATCACCATGGCACACGTCAGCTGCACCCTGCCTGGCAGAACATCCAGTTCCTCTCCTCACAGTCCTGCAGCTTCGTCTCTGAGGTATTGTTCTCGTGTCTGTGCTCAGCGTAGCAGCAGATAAATAAGTGTTCCCTCTTGTTCTCATGCTGTAGTCTGTGGTGTTGTGTTTCTGTCACTAGTCCCTGGAGGTACACAGGTACATCGCGTGCTTGGTGAGAGGTCCAGAAGTCCTGCTGTGGTGGATCACCACCACCACCAAAATGTCCAGCAATCATTGGGTAACAGCAGTCTCCTTTTTGTGTTACGAAACATTAATCGTGTACAGACGAGCGATTGAGTAACAGGCAGTTGTTGGTGTCGTTATTTGCAGGGAGCCTTTAACGCCACCACTCGGGAGAACTCGATCACCTGCATACAGGTAAGATCTTGATTGTTGTAGCACCACAAAGCTTTAGTAAGTACAAAAACTCAATTTTCTGCATTTTCTCTCAAAAGCGAGTCTGCGGGAGCGTGAGAGCGCTGGTGTCCTGCCATCACGAGGAGACGACCATCCACGTGCCGTTCGAGGATGGCGAGGTAAATTCGTTACGCCACCCGGTACTTCGTAAAGTTCGTCTCTGTTACGTTTGTTCGCACTGGCCTTGTTTTGCGTTTTTGTTCACAGCAAACCATTTACCAGGTGAGTCGCTCGTACCTTCGCGTGGACGTGGACGGTCAGGTGGACATGTCCCATGAGGAGGAAGGAAGTTTCTTCACTCCTCATGCTGACTTTGACGTTCAGTCAGAATTTGAGGTAATTCAGTGTCTCGGGCTTGATATACAGTACAGCTGCATTGGGGGGAGGGGGTCCATAACGTGGATAAACGTACGTTCTCTGTGGTGTTTGATGATCCAATGCTGGTTTCTCACTGCAGGAAAGTGACGTGGAACTTCCACCTGAGGAGCAGGAGGTGCCCTTCATCAGGTAGGTTCGTCTTCACGTTTTAACTGTGTCTCACGTAAAAGTAACAAAGCAGTCTGGTTAATTTAATCACGGTGGTGTTTTTTTAGCTTGTACCTCACAGGCCGTGGCATCACAGACCTCGTCCTGAAGCTGCCTGCCGTCCGCGAGGCGTTCTCTGTGAGTCTTTACTCGTGTAGTTTCTCTGAAGACTCCACAAATTACCCCACAAGCAAGTTCCAGACTGTCTCGACTCATGTGGTGCGTTTATGTCCTGTTTAGAGGATGATGGCCAGCATCCATAACAAGAACTTCTTGTACGTGGCTGGCAAGCAGATCTTGATGCGTCTGGCAACAGCCAACAAACAGGTGAGTGCCGATTTGTACCCGGTTACGTCTCATACTCGTGCAGCGTCGGCTGAGGAGACAAGGCAGTGACCGGGTGTCTCCTTTCCGTACAGGATCCGCGCGGCGTACAGAGGGCATACGACGAGGTGATCCGATTCCTGAGAGAGCCTTCCTATCAGGAAACGATCGAGGCGGAGGTGCTCGATGCTCAGGTAAGCTTGGAAGTAACCGTCACTAACTATAAAGCATTTTTAGTTTTAGTCTTTACTTGTAAATCTAATCTAAATTCTCCCCCGTCCAGCTGTACCACTTCAACCTGCTGGACGTGTTCTTCGAACTCGTCTTCTTCAGCTGCTTAATCAACGGCTTGCCGCCTGAAGCTGTAAGTGTCTCGTCAGCGGTTCCAAAAGGGAAAACTCGAATGAATGTTTCTCTCCTAGATGTGGGTGGAAATAACGTCACGTAACGTCACGATTGTTGTTTTTCTTCTCTACAGTTGGACGGGGGATTCTTGCAGCATGTGTTCGATATGAACAGCCAGTGGGACGTGGACATCAGGGAGCCTGAAGCAGAGCAGCTCTTTTTGCTGCTTTCCGTAAGTGAAGTTTTTTCAAACACCATTATACATGTTAAGGAATCTGCTTTAAATTTCAGTGTTTCTGTGATCTGTTTCAAAACATAATGCTATAAATGTGTGTGTGTGTGTGTGTGTGTGTGTGTGTGTGTGTGTACAGTTAAAGCTGACAATGCTGCTTGAGGAACTTTTCTCGCAGCCTCTGGACCTGTACAGTGACCCAGCAGCTTTAGCCACCGCGGTGCAACGACTGGTGAAGGAGCGTGTGCAGGAGATGCTGAAGGCCATGGAGGGAGTCTGAGCAACACCACACTCCTCTGGCGCGCGCACACACACACACACAGACACACACACACACACACACACACACACACCTCTGTCCCTGTTTTCTTTCCCTTTCTTTCTCTTTCTCTTCATTTCACTATCTCTACAGGTAAGTACTTATTACGCTGTCTTACTGTGTACACATTTAAACATGTCTTTCTTTTCTTCTCTCCCTGAGCAGCTACACAATACACAACATCGACGGCCTGGCCTCTAACAACACCACCTGTTAGTTTGCTCTCCGACTGCACAAACACCTGCAGCTCCAACACCAGTATCCTTCTTTTTTTAGTTAATCTTAGTATAGATTTTATAAGATTTTTCTTAGTATAGTATAATATTTATTAACGTTTTTGTAATCTATTTATTAAGATTTTAGTATTCCATTTATTAGATATTTAAGGTTTTTTGTATTTTTGTATCTTTAATCGAATTTTTTAATGTTTTTATTACAGATATTTTTAAGTGTATTTTATATGTATTTAATTATATTCTAATAAAAAAAATTTTAGCATATATTTCAGGCTTCATTGTGATCATTTACAACACTGCTTAAGTTCATGAGGCGCATGTGGAGGGGAACCAGGCGATCACGAACTACAAGACAGCTTCACCTGCCTGTGATAGTGACGTTTCCCTCCCAGATGCGCTGAACAATTTCTGCCCTCGGTTTGAGGTGCAGAACAACATTGTGTAAAGGAAGACCATCCCTCCCCCCAACGATACGGTACTCTGTCTATCCACGGCCGACGTGAGCAGAGTTAATCCATGGAAGGCTGCTGGACCAGACCACGTTCCTGGCAGGGTGCTCAAGGAATGTGCAGAACAGAGAGCATCGTGAGCAGCTGCATCACTGTCTGGTTTGGGAATTGCACCATCTCGGATCGCAAGACACTGCAGCGGATAGTGAGGACAGCTGGGAAAATCGTTGGGAGTCTCTTTCCTCTCTCACGGACATTTACACTACACGTTGCATCTGCAAAGCTAACAGCATTGTGGATGACCTCACACACACTCTTCTCCATCCTGCCGTCTGGGCATGCGGGCCCTCACGACCAGACTGCGTAACAGTTTCTTACCACAAGCCATCAGACTCCTCAGTGACTAAACTGAACTGTAAAGAGCACAATACACACACATGCACACGTATGGACTGAGCTGCACCAAATACAGTTTTACAAATATACATCCACGTCTACATCACCATCCATTTTAAACTGTTTAATTACTGTTTTGCACATTTTCATTACAATACATCATACAACTGCTGATATTATAGTAAGTGTTCATACAGTATGTAATCTGGTCAGCACTGCTTTTGTCTTGCACCAGGTTGCACAGATTGCACTTTATGTGGCTAAGACAAACTTACTTAAGTCCTTAGATCTGTTGTTCTATGTATCTCTGTCTTTGTTCTATGTACACCATAGTCCTGGAGAAACATTTTCTCATTTCACTATGTACTGTGTCGGCTATATGTGATTGAAATGAGAATAAAAGCTTATTGACTTGACTTGATACTGTGTTATTTATACAGGGAGTGCAGAATTATTAGGCAAATGAGTATTTTGACCACATCATCCTCTTTATGCATGTTGTCTTACTCCAAGCTGTATAGGCTCGAAAGCCTACAACCAATTAAGCATATTAGGTGATGTGCATCTCTGTAATGAGAAGGGGTGTGGTCTAATGACATCTACACCCTATATCAGGTGTGCATAATTATTAGGCAACTTCCTTTCCTTTGGCAAAATGGGTCAAAAGAAGGACTTGACAGGCTCCGAAAAGTCAAAAATAGTGAGATATCTTGCAGAGGGATGCAGCACTCTTAAAATTGCCAAGCTTCTGAAGCGTGATCATCGAACAATCAAGCGTTTCATTCAAAATAGTCAACAGGGTCGCAAGAAGCGTGTGGAAAAACCAAGGCGCAAAATAACTGCCCATGAACTGAGAAAAGTCAAGCGTGCAGCTGCCAAGATGCCACTTGCCACCAGTTTTGCCATATTTCAGAGCTGCAACATCACTGGAGTGCCCAAAAGCACAAGGTGTGCAATACTCAGAGACATGGCCAAGGTAAGAAAGGCTGAAAAACGACCACCACTGAACAAGACACACAAGCTGAAACGTCAAGACTGGGCCAAGAAATATCTGAAGACTGATTTTTCTAAGGTTTTATGGACTGATGAAATGAGAGTGAGTCTTGATGGGCCAGATGGATGGGCTCGTGGCTGGATCGGTAAAGGGCAGAGAGCTCCAGTCCGACTGAGACGCCAGCAAGGTGGAGGTGGAGTACTGGTTTGGGCTGGTATCATCAAAGATGAGCTTGTGGGGCCTTTTCGGGTTGAGGATGGGGTCAAGCTCAACTCCCAGTCCTACTGCCAGTTTCTGGAAGACACCTTCTTCAAGCAGTGGTACAGGAAGAAGTCTGCATCCTTCAAGAAAAACATGATTTTCATGCAGGACAATGCTCCATCACACGCGTCCAAGTACTCCACAGCGTGGCTGGCAAGAAAGGGTCTAAAAGAAGAAAAACTAATGACATGGCCTCCTTGTTCACCTGATCTGAACCCCATAGAGAACCTGTGGTCCATCATCAAATGTGAGATTTACAAGGAGGGAAAACAGTACACCTCTCTGAAGAGTGTCTGGGAGGCTGTGGTTGCTGCTGCACGCAATGTTGACGGTGAACAGATCAAAACACTGACAGAATCCATGGATGGCAGGCTTTTGAGTGTCCTTGCAAAGAAAGGTGGCTATATTGGTCACTGATTTGTTTTTGTTTTGTTTTTGAATGTCAGAAATGTATATTAGTGAATGTTGAGATGTAATATTGGTTTCACTGGTGAAAATAAATAATTGAAATGGGTATATATTTGTTTTTTGTTAAGTTGCCTAATAATTATGCACAGTAATAGTCACCTGCACACACAGATATCCTCCTAAAATAGCTAAAACTACAAACAAACTAAAAACTACTTCCAAAAATATTCAGCTTTGCTATTAATGAGTTTTTTGGGTTCATTGAGAACATGGTTGTTGTTCAATAATAAAATTAATCCTCAAAAATACAACTTCCCTAATAATTCTGCACTCCCTGTATGGTTCTCCCAACCAAAAGTCATTTCAAATGGTGTGAATTAATTGGTAACATCACCTGGTACATTGCGATCAAATGAGTGAATCAAATGACACATTTAATGTAACAAAAAATGAAATAAACACTCAACACGTTTAGTTAGCATATCCTTTAGTGAGTAAAGTTTCCCAGATGGAAGAGCCTAAATCCTTCAGTTTGGTCACCAGTCTGTCAGATGACCGTGTCGAACGTATGAAGGTGATGAAGGTGGAGCAAGTATGATTTTAGTTTCAAACAATTCGATTCAAGTTTATTTGTAAAGCGCTTTTTACAATTGACATTGTCTCAAAGCAGCTTTACAGAACATAAACATAGAGCAGAAGGTTATTATAAAGAATAATATAAAGATTAATAGAATACAAAATTTAAGATTAATATAAGATATATTTAAATGTGTTTGTATTTAACCCCAATGAGCAAGTCTGAGGTGACTCAGGGGTCTGTGATGAGGAAAAACTCCCTTGAATGGTAAAGGAAGAAACTTTAAGAGGAACCAGACTCAAAGGGGAACCTCATCCTCATATGGGTGACACTGGAGGGTGTGATTATAAATATACAGTCTGACAAATGTTGTATTGATGCAAAAGATCACATGGAGTTCACATCTCGTCTTTAGTATCACAGAGTCTAACTGGAGCTGGTAGATCTCTAGATGCCTCAGGTTCCTCACAGAGTCGGCCTCATCTCAGTGGAGGTCCAAAATCTTCATGGCCCGGAAGACAATGTGAGCTGGTACAATGTCTGGATGCCTCGGGATGGGTAGAAAGAGAGAAGCGGTGGAGAGGGATTAACGTAGCTGCTGTTCATAATATTAGCAAGCACTAGATGACAATGTGCATTTGGTCAGATGTAATAGAGCACAATATTATGGGATGTATTATGTGTACGCCTGACTAAAGAGATGAGTTTTTAATCTACATTTAACCTGGTTAAGTGTGTCTGAGCCCCGAACACTATCAGGAAGACTATTCCAAAGCTTGGGAGCTAAATACGAAAATGCTCTACGGCCTTTAGTAGATTTTGATATTCTGGGGACTACCAGAAGTCCTGAGTTTTGTGATCTCAGAGAGCGTGAAGGATTGTAACGTGTTAGAAGACTAGTTAGATACATGAGTGATAAACCATTAAGAGCCTTGTGTGTAAGTAGCAGCAGTTTGTAATCAATTCTAAACTTAACAGGTAGCCAGTGTAGAGATGATAAAATTGGGGTTATATGATCATATTTTCTTGTCCTGGTAAGAACTCTGGCAGCTGCATTTTGGACCAAACTGTAGCCTATTTGTTAAAGATGCAGGACAACCACCTAGTAACAGGGCTCTGAAGTTTTGAAGACAGGCAAGAGTGACATTTCCATTTTTTTCTTGGTTGCTGCGTTAACTCTTACCCAGATAGTGCTATTTTCTGATTGGCTATTGTGTAGCCTCTTTTTTTGATTGGCTGATAAGTGTCAGGCTCGACTATAGTGATGGGAAGTTCGGTTCTTTTGGACAGTTCTTTTTAATGAACCAGTTCAATAATCCAGTTCACCAGTTCTTTTACGTCTTGACGTGATGACGTAAATTCCTTCATCCCGCCGCTGCCGGCAGATATTAATACAATCAATTTAACACATTTGAAAAGTTCTTTGTAATCATAACTTTAGTTGAATACGTTTCTTACATTTAAGTGTTGCAACTAAAACACCCAGTACAGGAAATGATGTGCAAACGTGGACGTTTTACGTGTCTTAAAGATATAAAGTTAATAAACTAATCTTCATCAACTTCAAACTTACAAAAAAAAGCATACTTTTCTACAAAAAAAGTATTGCTGGTCTAGACTTAAGAACCACTTGCACCAGGGGCTGGGGACGGGGCTACTGTGACCAACAAGACAAAAGAGGACGTCCTTAGCGCCATTTTAAATCATTTTAAATCAGGATTCGCCGCCATGAGCATTAACAGTAAAGCAACATCCGCCATTTTTGATGTTGTGTTTGCCGCTGCTGTGCTAACGTTGCTGTATAACGTTGTATACAGTGACATAAGACTTCTCTCTGTGATGGCTCTCTAGCACATGGAAAGGCAAACTGGTTCTTAGAAGACTCGCCAGTGGAACCAAATTCAAACCAGTACTCTGAACCAGCACCCGGTTCTTTCTGGTGGAAAGGGGCATAAGTGTAGAAGGAACAATTTACTCTCTCAGATCATTTGTCTGTCTGTGTACTGCATGTTTTATTGCCTTTTTCTTAATTGCCAAAAGTTTTATGAAATTTTATGAGTGTGTGTGTGTGTGTGTGTGTGTGTGTGTGTGTGTGTGTGTGTGTGTGTGTGTGTGGAATATCAATCGCATGTGGTAGCCTGCAGTTTTCTCTCTGTGCCATTAAGATAGAATTATTATAAGAAATGAATTGTCTTAAATGAAAATGAGAAATGAATGTCTGAAGTTGTATGGAGTTACAAACATTCAGTTACACAATCTTTGATTTATTTTGTGACCGTTTAGCTTAACTTATTGTACTAAATCTTATCTACTTATCTGATTTAAGGTTTGTTTTGTAATGAAAAGTCACACACACGCATATTTCTTCTGAGCTTTACTTTACTTCACTTCCGGTGTTGGCGCATTCTAATGACGTCACATACACAACTTGTAGTCCTTATACTACATGGTATGTCACATCTTGCAGACCTTACATAACATATTGTAACATCTTTCTTTTTTTTTTTTTTTTTTTTTAATAAAACAGAAGCCTAACAATTCAACAACTGCAAAATTCAAAATATGTAAACCGTATGCACAAAATAGCATGTTTGTGTCTTAAGAACAACAAAACACATTTAAACAAAGTCTTTCAAGTGTGACGGTCTCCTGACCATTCTGCCACTTCTAGTTGTCACGACTCTCTTGCTAGTATCTGAAGGGTTTGTGTGTGTTGTGCTCGACTCTGGTACTGCTTTTGAATGTCCCTTATCGGTAAGAATCTTCCGATTAGTCTGAACAAATTTGACACTTGTGTTTGTTGAGACAGCTCTCTGCAGTCCTCCAGGCACAGTCCTGAGATGTTTCCGATTTGTCCGTACAACAGTTCCATTTTCCAGCTTCACCGTGTATGATCTGTTGTTGGCCATTCTTTCAACCTTTGCCGGCAACCAATGTGCTCTGTGTTTCGTGTCCAACTGAACTCTTACTTGCTCACCTTCATGCAGAGGTCTAAGATCTTTCGCTCCTCTATTGTAGTAAAAGGCCTGTTTGCATTGGTTGTTTTTCACAGCCTGCTCCGTGTTTACAACATCTGGCTTCAGAAGACTGTTATGTGTTGGCAGTAATGTTTTAGTTCTCCTGCTCATGAGTCTTTGGGCAGGACTGGCATTGAATCCCTGAGATGGGGTGTTCCTGTGTTCTAGAATAGCCAGGTATGGGTCAGTCTTTGCTCTCTTTGCCTTTCCCATGAGCTGTTTGGCCATCTTCACTGCAGACTCGGCTTTGCCGTTGCTTTGCGGATATGCCGGAGATGACGTCACATGTGTAAATTCCCAAGCAGTGCTGAACTGTCTGAATCCCTGAGAGCCGTACTGTGGCCCGTTATCAGAGATTACCGTGTCTGGGATGCCGTGTCGTGCAAAATGGGCCTTTAACTTGTGTATCACTGCTCCTGAGCTGGTATCAGGGAGATAATCAATTTCCCAGAAATTTGAGAAATAGTCAACTGTGATGAGATTTGCCCTGTTGTTAAATGAGAATAAATCTGTTCCCACTTTTGCCCAAGGCCTCATAGGAATGTCATGCGCACACATAGTCTCTTTCTGCTGTCGTACATCCATAGACCTACAAACAGCACAGTTCTCAATGTATGCTCTGATAGCAGCACTCATCCCAGGCCAGTATACGCAGTCTCTTGCTCTGCGCAAGCAGCTTTCAATGCCTAGGTGTGATGCATGAATTCTCTCCACAATCTCGGTCCTCAGCTTTGCTGGTATTAGAGCTCTCTCTCCTCTAAAAATCACTCCATCTTGCACACTGAGCTCTTCTCTTACAGAAAAGAATTGTCTTGCCTCTCCTTCCAGCTGAGTTTTCTCCTCTGGCCATCCCTGGACTATCACTTTCTGCAACAACTGAAATGTCTCATCCTTAGCAGTTTCTCTCTGTACCTTTTCTAGAATCCCTTCTGATATGGGCAGGTAGTGCAACATGTTGATTGTCTCAATTTCTGTCTCTACTGATCCCTCTGCCGCACACTCTGGTAGGTACGCTCTGCTGAGAGTGTCTGCCAAATGCATTAGTCGACCAGGTACATAGACAACAGTAATGTCATATCGCTGTAGTCTCAAAAGCATTCTCTGCAATCTCTTAGGTGCATTGAGCAATGGCTTTCTTACAATTGTCTCTAGGGGTTTGTGGTCTGAATGCACTTCTACTTTCCTGCCGTAGGTATACTGGTGGAATTTCTCCATTCCAAAAAGGATTGCCAGGCATTCTTTTTCTATTTGAGCATATCCTTTTTCTGTCGGTGTAAGGGCCCTGCTGCTATAAGCAACTGGTTGTCCTGCCTGCAAAAGTGCAGCACCCAGTCCTGACTCCGAGGAGTCACACTGAAGAACAAGGTTGTCATCTGGGTTGTAGTACTTCAAAACAGGTGCTGAGGCAATAATTTGCTTCAATTTGTTGAATGCTACTTCCTGTACATCAGTCCACTCCCAAACAGTGTCTTTATGTGTCAGTTGTCTCAACGTGTCGCAGCTGTCTGATAAGTGTGGGCAAAATTTTGACAAATAGTTCACCATACCTAATAGTCTCTGGAGTCCCTTCACATCTGATGGTCTGGGCATCTCCACTATGGCTCTCACCTTCTCTGGATCAATCTTTAGTCCTTCAGAAGTCAGTCTGTGTCCAATGTATGGCACCTCTTTCTGTCTCAGCTTGAGTTTGTTGAAGTTTAGTTTGATGTTTCTGTTTCTACAGCGGTCCAGTAGCTGTCTTAGCTTTGCGTCATGATCTTTCTCAGCTGCTTCATCATTGTCACCTTCTCCACAGATAAGGATGTCATCTGCTATTATCCTGATTCCTGGGAGCCCCTCCAATGCCTGAGTCAACCTGTGTTGGAACACTTCAGGAGCAGGGCTGATCCCCATGGGCATTCTAATCCATCTATACCTGCCACATGGCGTTGCGAAGGTAGTGATATAGCTTGACTCTTCTGAAAGCCTTATGTGCCAGAACCCATCCTTCACATCACAAACGGTAAAGACTCTCGCTTTGGTCAGATCAGGAAGAACATCATCTATGGTGGGCAAGGGAAAGTGTTGACGCTTTAGTGCTTTGTTAAGTGGTCTTGGGTCAATGCAAATTCTTAGCTTTCCCGATGGTTTCTTCACCACCACCATGCTGCTAATCCAATCTGTGCTCTTTTCTACATGAGCTATGATGCCTCTCTCCACCAGGCTTCCCAGCTCATCTTTTAGATGTTTCATCAGAGCCACTGGAACTCTTCGCTTTGGAAGCCTCACCGGTTTAACTGCAGGATCCATTTCTAGGTTATATTCTCCTTCCAGGCATCCATCTCCTTCAAATACATCAGCATACTCTCTATACATGTCACTCTTGTCCCACTGATCCTTTCCTTTGCGACTCACTGTTGTAACAATATCATCAATCGCCATGATATTTTCATGCTGTATTCTTACCAGATCCATTGCTTGCACGGCCTTGTTTCCTAGCAGGGGCATTGACGAGCTTCCCTGCACTACTATAAATTCCAGCCGGTAGAGTTTTCTGTTTCTGGGGTTTCTTATATCTATTCTGATTTTCCTACAGGTTTTAGGGTGCTCTTATTGTACATGACCAGGATCTGTTCAGTCTTTTCCATCACTGTATCCGGGTGTAACAGCCGAATGGGAATTACGTTACAACTGGCTCCACAGTCCAGTTGAAATCTTACTGGTCTTTCTCATATCAGCATGGTTGCAAACAGTTGTTTCTCCCGCTTGTCCTCCCTCTTTTGTGAACTGAGGCTGAGGATTTCCTGAAACAGTTCTTCTTCCATTTCTGCTACACTGTGTATTCCTTTTCTCTTAGTCTCTTTTGTTTTGCATTTGGTTGCAAAATGGTTCATCTTGCCACATTTTCTGCACCGTTTTCCATAAGCTGGGCAGCTTAGTTTTTTCCACTCATGCTGTTTTCCACAGAATTTACACATAGTCCCAGGAGTTGGTTTGACTCTCTGTACTGCATGCACTTCTTCAGCTTTCTGTCCCTCGATTGTCATCATATTCTGTTTTGACAGTTCTGATGCTCTACATATCCTCACGCATTTCTCAAGTGTCGGGTCCGACTCTCTTAATAGACGTTCTCTCACATGTGAATTTAGTTTGCCACATACAATTCTATCCCTAATCAAAGAGTCTCTAGCCGACCCGAAATTACACGTGTAAGCCAGCACTTTCAAATCCGTAACATATTTATCAATCATTTCGCTTGAATTCTGATTTCTGGAGAAAAATTTGTACCTTTCCACCGTCTCATTCGGTGCCGGATTGCAGTGGTTTCTGAACGCGGTTAATAGCCATTCCAACGTCGGTTCTCTATCAGCTTGGTGAGCAGATAACAAATAATTATAAATAATTAATAATTTATTAATTAATTTAAAAAATAATAATTAATTAAAATAATTGAGATTATTCGACAGCTCACAAAAAAAAACTCGACTCTATTATTTTATTGCAATTCTGTAGGTCTAGTGGGGGAAAAATTGCTATACTTTTAACTATGATATAGGTCGTATATAATTATGGAGGGGGATTATTTGCTATATCTACATAATAATAATAATATGATGAAGACAAACAAGGGGCACGGTGGCTTAGTGGTTAGCACGTTCGCCTCACACGTGGAGGCAAGAAGTGTATATTTGGAACAGAGTGCCAGCCAATCAAATTGAAGCATTTTTGCTGCTCTCCCAGATGCTAAATGTACGTCACGGTCAATTTTTATGAATTAAAATGTTTGTCTAGACAACGGTTCGAATCCCACTCAGTGCAACTTTAAAAAATATTCTGCACACTAATTTGTGAACTATAAACACAAATACATATATTTAACACATTTCTGAATAATATATAACGAATTCTGTAAAGTGAGACACACTACATCAAAGAAATAAGTGTAAAACATTATGTTTATTTGGCATTCTAAACACTTTAAAGGAGTAAAACACAATAGAAATAACACACGTAAGAAAAACACACGTAACATATATACATATTAATGCAACATTAAAGACTAATTAAATGAATACACATTTAAATAAAGAGAAAATATATTTACAAAAGTTTACTGCAGGTGAAAGAAAATTTACAACATTTATTTTTATTTTCTCCTTTCTGCCACCCATCTCTGTCTTTCCATCTCATTCCATCCATTCCAACAGCACAGACATTTGTTAGTGGAACAAGGCCAGAACATGGCCAAAACAGTGACAAAATAAGAAAGGCTTTTTATTCAGACTTGGAGAGCATTTCATATCACAATTCAACAGAACTGTGCTCCAGTGCTGAGCCTGATGTGTAAAAACCTTTTCCTGGTCCCACAGACCGTCTCAGTTCAGCAGCTGAGGATGATGATGTTGATGACAGTGGTCGTGAAGCTAGTGATAAGCACACAACACATTAACATATACAGCATATTTTTAAGACGTTTGACAAAATGAAAATCCATTTGGAACACAATCAATTCATTACATGCAATCAGTACAGAAAGAAATACTTACACCGCAACTGTAGCTTGGAGGGGGAGATGTTCAGCATCGCACTCTCTAACTCGTCGTCATCATCCATTTCTGTTGGTGAAAGGCAACATTTTCAGTGTACTCGGATTTCTTAAATTATACCTCTGTATTAATTAAAGTATAGTGTGCATGTAAAACAAGCTATGATGTTATTCATACTAGTGGACACAACGGCAAACGATTCCTTCACAGAAGCAAAAAATAAACAACTGACCCGTTGGCTTAGAAGCTGCACTTGAGGCAACCACGGCCGGACGGGCAGACTGCATCTGATTACGCAGGTATTGCTGCAGCTTGTACATCCGTGTCCCCGGGACACAAGTTGCCCCCAATATAAAGGATGCGTAACCATCAGCCCTGTTGTTCCAAATCTCCTGCCACGTACTCTTCGCATGAGCACCAAAACCAACCAGCTGGTCACCTCCGAAGAGGCTGCTGGTGCACCTGGATTTTTGGACACATAACTGAGCAGAGACTGAATTTCGTTAAAACTGCAGGCATAATTAGAAAAGGATAACAGACTGCTCTTGCTGGGTCCTTCTGATGTAAAGACCCCCATGGCCTCTTCCTGCTGAAGGTTCTTTATCAGGTAGATGGTGTAACCCATGTCATTTTCAAGAAGCCACCGGTAAGATTTCCCCTTGTACTTTCCAAACTGCAGGATGTATTCACCAAGAACTTCTCTTTTGTCAGAGACGTCGCCTCCTCTCTGACGGACCACAGCAAGAGCATCTTGCCTGACAAGCTCCTCCTTCTTTGGTGCCGACTTGTCCTGAAGAGCTGGGTTATCTTCGATCACCCTGGCCTCCTCAGTCGGGTCCTGAAGGAGATATCCGAGTGGTCCCTTACGGAACACGACCTTAATGCACCCTGGGCAAAACACAGATTTTTTGTGCATGGTGACCTGTAATACAGAAAGAGTAGTAAATGTTAGATGTTAGCATGTCTGTTTAAAACAAAACCTTACAATAATCTCTATAAAACATTATACACTGTTTGTTTATAATCCCTACCCACCGTGGCCCAAACTTAACAATCATATGATTTAATTATCAGGCAACACTTAACAACTGTTCCCAGACAAGTCTTTCACACCTAGTGGTTTAACACCTAGGAGTGACTTTGACTGATGTATGGAAAAAGGCAATGGGACATAGGAGCAATCACAGACAAAGAGTTTCACACACTCATTAACATATAGAGTATAACTAACACTAAAAGCATTCAATGTGCTTGAAAGTTTTTAAAACAACTGTTCTGTAAGTCATTAAATACATAAAATCAGAAATAAAGTCATGCTCATTAATAATTTAACTAATATATCACACAATCATCAATTAAACACTCCAACAGGACACAAATAAAGTCATATAAAATGAGTGTAACACATGTAAACATATAGACACGTTCATATAGACATAAAGTAAACATATAGACATAATGGACACGTTCATTCATCGTTTAGTATGTAATTATCCTCAACAGGACAAAAATAAACTCATTTAAAATTAGTGTAATACATGTAAACATATAGACACTACAAAAAACCCCAGAAAAAAGAATAGACACGTTCATTCATCGTTTAGTATGTAATTACCCTGGAAAACTCTGATTTCAGAATTAATATGGATTTATAATTAATATTAACTTAAAATGACTACTGAATAAACCACAGCCGATGTGTCCAAGAACAATCACAAGAAAAAAAACTGTTCGCAGAGAAGCTAATAGGAGCTTAGCATTAACTGTAAAACACAAACGAGTCATTTTAAGGTAACTTACCTGTGATCGACGAGCCGATACTGTTGAATGAAACGAACGGGAGTCGAGCAGCGCGCTTTATCTCACGGCGCATGCGCGGAAACAGCGCCACAAGAGGGTCAGCGGCCGAAAATATACCGCAGCCGTAGTGGTTTAGCACTACCATAGAAAATGAATGGGAAACGGTTTAGGGAGTTTTAGCTAAACAATTGGGTTCGATTCCCGCCTCCACCTTGTGTGTGTACCACGCCTGAGATAGGCACAGGCTCCCCGTGACCCGAGGTAGTTCGGATAAGCGGTAGAAGATGAATGAATGAATGAATGAATGAATGAATGAATGAATGAATGAATGAATGAAGACAAACGGCTCGTATATATACGACTCCATATATATATGACTCCAATCTTTTTAAAGAGCCGACTCTTCACCGAGAAACTGTTTATTGCCTCCATCTGCTGGTTAATAAAGGAAGTAAAATAATGTATTTATTTAATATACATTACTTAGAATTTTTAATTAAGTACAGGCATCTTTAATTATTAACCCCCCAGCGACCCCCCCAAATAAATAAACTAAACATAAAAATAAAAACACTATAATGAGGGTGTTGTTGTGTTTGTTAAGGATCACTGACCAGAATTTAACCAAATACAAAGTATTTCCATTTATTAATTTGTGTTTGTGTGTTTTTTCATTGGTTGTTGCGTTAACTCTTACCCAGATAGTGCTATTTTCTGATTGGTTATTGTGTAGCCTCTTTTTGTGATTGGCTGATAAGTGTCAGGCTCGACTAAGAACTCCAGGGGAGACGCGCTTGATTCCTGCCCGGTTCCATAGAGACAGCGGTGCGGACTGAGACATTTTGGGCGCTGCGGCTTATTAAATATATGATAAGTAGTCAAAAAGTTTTTCTGCGTGATAAATGCGATGTGTGGCGGGAGAGCGTGACAAAAGACCCAAATGAGTGACTGTCACGCTCAATGCGTGACACTTGATAGCCCTGTAGTAATGCATTACAATAGTCCAGTCTAGAGGTCATGAAAGCATGAACAAGCTTCTCAGCATCAGATACAGATAGGATGTTTCTCAGCTTGGCAATATTTCTAAGGTGGAAGAAGGCTGTTGCTGTCTAATATAACAACCGGGTCTTTCACTGTTGAGCTAGTAGTAACCGTTGAATTTTGAGAGCTTCTGTGTACTGGCTTTTGGACCGATAAGTAGTATTTCTGTCGCCCCTTCCAATATGGCGGACGCGTTGACGTGCCTGCATAGATTTCAACGGCGGCTACTGCGCCCTCTACTGCTTCCTAATACGGCAAGCTATGACAACCAAGGGTATTTATTAATCAGTAATTATCGCAAGCGTTTTATTTAAACACATTCTTAATACATCATTGTCTTAATTAATGCTTATACAAAACATGAAGATAAATATATTTGTGAATATAAATGTACAAAACGCTGTTGTTTTTTAAATGTACCGCGTCATCATTTGGAACGCGCCGTGGGTATAAAAGCTGTAACAGCGACGGGAACAGCGATAGTGTGGATTGTCTGAAGACAAGAGACAAAGCGAGGAGAAACAACGAAGCAAAGCGACGAGGAACCGAGAGATGCTGCACATGAAGACGTTTCTTTCCGGCCGGAGTAGCGGCACAGTCCGGGGCCTGGCCTGCGCCGCCGGACTGATCGCGCTCACCACCGCGGGATACTGCGCGTATCGCAGGCTGAAGAGGATCAGCGACCTTCGAGCTCCTGAACGGGAAGCTGCTCAAGGTATGTTAAAAACTAATGACTTTACTCAGGTACAGCGGACAAACAGGAATAAATCCGGCGTGTAGTTTAGCTAACAGCTGTAGTTTAGCTAACAAGTTTAGCCGAAAGCTAACGCGCGTAGCCGAGCTAACATTAGCACGCGATGCTAACTGGCTCATATCAGGAGGATTTTAAAGTATAAAAGTGATTATTGTGTTAAAAAAACACACATTCAGACTCAAAACATAATGATTTTTACACTTTAAATCATTTTAAATAATCAAGGAAAGGGTGGTGACACGAAGCCTGAAAATGAAACAGGGTTAATGTTATAATTATTATAAATGTTGTTGTTGTTATTAGTTTTATTATTAATCACTAATCACAGATCTTCTGTTGTCTTTTTATCTACACAACTTCACCTCATTTGGGTTCATGACCATGTTTTCAATTGTTGTTTTTGTTGTTGTTGTTGTTGTTATCTGACTGTTGTTGTTGTTGTTGTTATCTGATTGTTGTTGTTGTTGTTATCTGACGTTGTTGTTGTTATCTGACTTGTTGTTGTTGTTATCTGACTGTTGTTGTTGTTGTTGTTATCTGACTGTTGTTGTTGTTGTTGTTATCTGACTGTTGTTGTTGTTATCTGACTTGTTGTTGTTGTTGTTGTTGTTGTTATCTGACTGTTGTTGTTGGCGTTGTTATTTGCAGGGACTCTTATTATTATTATTATTATTATTATTATTATTATTATTATTATTATTATTATTAATCATTGGGGAGATCGAGCTGGTTAAAATGAAGTGAATGTTTTGTTTTTTGCATAAGTTTTACTCACCAAAATCCATTTATGAACTATTGTTGTTGGCGTTGTTATTTGATTGTTGTTGGCTTTATTTGACAACAATAATCAAGGAAACGGCGGTGACACGAAGCCTGAAAACGAAGTGGGGTTACTGTTATAATTATTTTAAATGTTGTTGTTAGTTTTATTATTAATCATAATAATAACAATATTATTATAACAAATATTATTTGTATTATTATTTGTATTATTATTATTATTATTATTATTATTATTATTCAAATTGTTTATTTCCCTTCCTCTTAAATAAGACTTGTTTCTCGTTAATCAGTAATAACACTGTTCCAGTTGGCAGCGTTGTCAGAGCTGCTGTTACAGACAATTAAACAGGTTTGAGAATGAAACAGCGCTATGGTCTGCTAGAGATCATAAAGACATGAAGTTGATGAAAGAGTGTTGCTTTCAGATCTCCATGACAACCTGGTTTATGCTCATCGGTAAATAAACAGGGACATGAGTAAATATTGATGTGGTTAAATGTGTAAAATGTTTTACAGGATCTGTTTTAGGTGTTGATGTAGAGGAAGTTCTCGTATGCACCGAAGAAGTCCCTCAGACATCAGCTGTTGTCCTGGTAATTTTATATTTCTGTTATTTTTAGTGTATTTTTTTTTTTAGTTTAATTTGCACAAAACAGCTTTAATAAGAAGCAAACATAGAATAAATCTTTGTGCTTTATTCAGGTCACTGAGACAAATCCCCAGCTCCTGGACACCAGCCTTGACCCTGAGAAGTCAGCTGTCATTCTGGTAATTTTATATTTCGATAATTTCAGTGTAACGTTTCCCAAACCTTTTGTCAGTTGAGCCCCTTCTACCTAAATTATTTAGCTTGCGTACTCTTGGAGATATCGAGCTGGTTAAAAGGAAGTGAATGCTTTGCTTTTTTTTTTTATTCCTCACTGGATAATAGTCCTCTTGGCATTTTATTTTACACGTGATGTATTAGAGACAGTTTTAAAGATGATGCTTGTAGCCACTGAGAATGTTTGATTTAGTTTGCAGTAGTGTTAATTTCGTCACCTATTTTTAATTTAGTCTTAGTCTTGTGCCAAATGTCCTTGTTAGTTTTAGTCATATTTAGTCATTCACATATCTTTTTTTTGTTGGTCGTCTAAAAGTCTTTTAATTTTAGTCTAGTTTTAGTCAAAAAATTGTAGTCTTTTTTTAAAATAACACATTATTACTGAGATTATTACTGATAAACATTTCAGTAAAAAAAGTGTTTCACATCTCAAACATTGTTTAAATGTCTTAATTACCTGACAAAATACACTTGTTGAATGATTTTTGTTGAATGCAAATGTTAAACGTGTCTGGTTTTCAATTTCTGATTTAGGAGACACATTCACAAATGATGAACCTGTTCTGAAGAGTATTTTATTTTAACCAACACAATTCAAAAGCTGGGGCCCAACAGACTCCGAAAAGTATCAGTGAGAAGTTGAGAACACTCGTTTAAACAGTGCATACACTCGAACTTGACTGCACATCACATTATTTACTTTATTGATACTGCTTTTAATCGTAATGCAAAGACATAAGTGGTCATGTACAATAAAAGAGCCTGCGCAGCGACAGGAAATATAATTTAACACAAAAAGCCTAGATGGTGGACTTGCGCTCAGGATTTTTTATTTATTTATTTTTGAGCGGCGTCTGGACGAATTGTTTCTACGCACACACTAAACAGCGCGAAGCCGCGAACTTGTTCTGAATATTTTAAAGGCGTAACAGCTGATGAAAAAGCAGAGACAATTGTAGACGAAAACGAAGAGAGATTTTATCTTAGTTTTTATTTTATACAAAACATTTTCGTCTCGTCTTTTTTCGTCAACAATAATGCATGTTAATTTAGTCTTAGTCAGTGTTTTTGGACAGTGGTGCAGTCTTGTCATCGTCTCGTCTTAGTCATGAAAAAAAAAGGTTGTTGACGAACATATTTTGTCTCGTCTGACGAAATTAACACTAGTTTGCAGTAATTTACATTTACAGTAGCTCTCATGCAAAGAACCCACTGAAGTCGTATCACATGACGTGACCCATTTAATCAACTCGTAATGGTTTCAATTTATTTGTAAGAGTCACGGTGTGATGTTTGTCCTGCAGCTCTCACATCACCATGGCACACGTCAGCTGCACCCTGCCTGGCAGAACATCCAGTTCCTCTCCTCACAGTCCTGCAGCTTCGTCTCTGAGGTATTGTTCTCGTGTCTGTGCTCAGCGTAGCAGCAGATAAATAAGTGTTCCCTCTTGTTCTCATGCTGTAGTCTGTGGTGTTGTGTTTCTGTCACTAGTCCCTGGAGGTACACAGGTACATCGCGTGCTTGGTGAGAGGTCCAGAAGTCCTGCTGTGGTGGATCACCACCACCACCAAAATGTCCAGCAATCATTGGGTAACAGCAGTCTCCTTTTTGTGTTACGAAACATTAATCGTGTACAGACGAGCGATTGAGTAACAGGCAGTTGTTGGTGTCGTTATTTGCAGGGAGCCTTTAACGCCACCACTCGGGAGAACTCGATCACCTGCATACAGGTAAGATCTTGATTGTTGTAGCACCACAAAGCTTTAGTAAGTACAAAGACTAAATTTTCTGCATTTTCTCTCAAAAGCGAGTCTGCGGGAGCGTGAGAGCGCTGGTGTCCTGCCATCACGAGGAGACGACCATCCACGTGCCGTTCGAGGATGGCGAGGTAAATTCGTTACGCCACCCGGTACTTCGTAAAGTTCGTCTCTGTTACGTTTGTTCGCACTGGCCTTGTTTTGCGTTTTTGTTCACAGCAAACCATTTACCAGGTGAGTCGCTCGTACCTTCGCGTGGACGTGGACGGTCAGGTGGACATGTCCCATGAGGAGGAAGGAAGTTTCTTCACTCCTCATGCTGACTTTGACGTTCAGTCAGAATTTGAGGTAATTCAGTGTCTCGGGCTTGATATACAGTACAGCTGCATTGGGGGGAGGGGGTCCATAACGTGGATAAACGTACGTTCTCTGTGGTGTTTGATGATCCAATGCTGGTTTCTCACTGCAGGAAAGTGACGTGGAACTTCCACCTGAGGAGCAGGAGGTGCCCTTCATCAGGTAGGTTCGTCTTCACGTTTTAACTGTGTCTCACGTAAAAGTAACAAAGCAGTCTGGTTAATTTAATCACGGTGGTGTTTTTTTTTAGCTTGTACCTCACAGGCCGTGGCATCACAGACCTCGTCCTGAAGCTGCCTGCCGTCCGCGAGGCGTTCTCTGTGAGTCTTTACTCGTGTAGTTTCTCTGAAGACTCCACAAATTACCCCACAAGCAAGTTCCAGACTGTCTCGACTCATGTGGTGCGTTTATGTCCTGTTTAGAGGATGATGGCCAGCATCCATAACAAGAACTTCTTGTACGTGGCTGGCAAGCAGATCTTGATGCGTCTGGCAACAGCCAACAAACAGGTGAGTGCCGATTTGTACCCGGTTACGTCTCATACTCGTGCAGCGTCGGCTGAGGAGACAAGGCAGTGACCGGGTGTCTCCTTTCCGTACAGGATCCGCGCGGCGTACAGAGGGCATACGACGAGGTGATCCGATTCCTGAGAGAGCCTTCCTATCAGGAAACGATCGAGGCGGAGGTGCTCGATGCTCAGGTAAGCTTGGAAGTAACCGTCACTAACTATAAAGCATTTTTAGTTTTAGTCTTTACTTGTAAATCTAATCTAAATTCTCCACTTACCACTTCAACCTGCTGGACGTGTTCTTCGAACTCGTCTTCTTCAGCTGCTTAATCAACGGCTTGCCGCCTGAAGCTGTAAGTGTCTCGTCAGCGGTTCCAAAAGGGAAAACTCGAATGAATGTTTCTCTCCTAGATGTGGGTGGAAATAACGTCACGTAACGTCACGATTGTTGTTTTTCTTCTCTACAGTTGGACGGGGGATTCTTGCAGCATGTGTTCGATATGAACAGCCAGTGGGACGTGGACATCAGGGAGCCTGAAGCAGAGCAGCTCTTTTTGCTGCTTTCCGTAAGTGAAGTTTTTTCAAACACCATTATACATGTTAAGGAATCTGCTTTAAATTTCAGTGTTTCTGTGATCTGTTTCAAAACATAATGCTATATGTGTGTGTGTGTGTGTGTGTGTGTGTGTGTGTGTGTGTGTGTGTGTACAGTTAAAGCTGACAATGCTGCTTGAGGAACTTTTCTCGCAGCCTCTGGACCTGTACAGTGACCCAGCAGCTTTAGCCACCGCGGTGCAACGACTGGTGAAGGAGCGTGTGCAGGAGATGCTGAAGGCCATGGAGGGAGTCTGAGCAACACCACACTCCTCTGGCGCACACACACACACACACACACACACACACACACACACACACACCTCTGTCCCTGTTTTCTTTCCCTTTCTTTCTCTTTCTCTTCATTTCACTATCTCTACAGGTAAGTACTTATTACGCTGTCTTACTGTGTACACATTTAAACATGTCTTTCTTTTCTTCTCTCCCTGAGCAGCTACACAATACACAACATCGACGGCCTGGCCTCTAACAACACCACCTGTTAGTTTGCTCTCCGACTGCACAAACACCTGCAGCTCCAACACCAGTATCCTTCTTTTTTTAGTTAATCTTAGTATAGATTTTATAAGATTTTTCTTAGTATAGTATAATATTTATTAACGTTTTTGTAATCTATTTATTAAGATTTTAGTATTCCATTTATTAGATATTTAAGGTTTTTTGTATTTTTGTATCTTTAATCGAATTTTTTAATGTTTTTATTACAGATTTTTTAAGTGTATTTTATATGTATTTAATTATATTCTAATAAAAAAAATTTTAGCATATATTTCAGGCTTCATTGTGATCATTTACAACACTGCTTAAGTTCATGAGGCGCATGTGGAGGGGAACCAGGCGATCACGAACTACAAGACAGCTTCACCTGCCTGTGATAGTGACGTTTCCCTCCCAGATGCGCTGAACAATTTCTGCCCTCGGTTTGAGGTGCAGAACAACATTGTGTAAAGGAAGACCATCCCTCCCCCCAACGATACGGTACTCTGTCTATCCACGGCCGACGTGAGCAGAGTTAATCCATGGAAGGCTGCTGGACCAGACCACGTTCCTGGCAGGGTGCTCAAGGAATGTGCAGAACAGAGAGCATCGTGAGCAGCTGCATCACTGTCTGGTTTGGGAATTGCACCATCTCGGATCGCAAGACACTGCAGCGGATAGTGAGGACAGCTGGGAAAATCGTTGGGAGTCTCTTTCCTCTCTCACGGACATTTACACTACACGTTGCATCTGCAAAGCTAACAGCATTGTGGATGACCTCACACACACTCTTCTCCATCCTGCCGTCTGGGCATGCGGGCCCTCACGACCAGACTGCGTAACAGTTTCTTACCACAAGCCATCAGACTCCTCAGTGACTAAACTGAACTGTAAAGAGCACAATACACACACATGCACACGTATGGACTGAGCTGCACCAAATACAGTTTTACAAATATACATCCACGTCTACATCACCATCCATTTTAAACTGTTTAATTACTGTTTTGCACATTTTCATTACAATACATCATACAACTGCTGATATTATATTAAGTGTTCATACAGTATGTAATCTGGTCAGCACTGCTTTTGTCTTGCACCAGGTTGCACAGATTGCACTTTATGTGGCTAAGACAAACTTACTTAAGTCCTTAGATCTGTTGTTCTATGTATCTCTGTCTTTGTTCTATGTACACCACAGTCCTGGAGAAACATTTTCTCATTTCACTATGTACTGTGTCGGCTATATGTGATTGAAATGAGAATAAAAGCTTATTGACTTGACTTGATACTGTGTTATTTATATGGTTCTCCCAACCAAAAGTCATTTCAAATGGTGTGAATTAATTGGTAACATCACCTGGTACATTGCGATCAAATGAGTGAATCAAATGACACATTTAATGTAACAAAAAATGAAATAAACACTCAACACGTTTAGTTAGCATATCCTTTAGTGAGTAAAGTTTCCCAGATGGAAGAGCCTAAATCCTTCAGTTTGGTCACCAGTCTGTCAGATGACCGTGTCGAACGTATGAAGGTGATGAAGGTGGAGCAAGTATGATTTTAGTTTCAAACACAATTCAATTCAAGTTTATTTGTAAAGCGCTTTTTACAATTGACATTGTCTCAAAGCAGCTTTACAGAACATAAACATAGAGCAGAAGGTTATTATAAAGAATAATATAAAGATTAATAGAATACAAAATTTAAGATTAATAATATAGCTGCAAGCAGCGATGGCGGGCCTTCGCACGTTTGTTTATCGCTATACGGTGCCTTCCAGAAAACAATGCACGGTGGGCAAGTGCATCAAGTGGGTAAATATCAGTGGACTATTTTATGTTGTTACTGACCCATTTGGGACTGTAGGTAAATGAAACCCCACATTTTAGACAAATGGGGGCGCTAATGAGCCACTTAAGAGACCCACCTTTGTCTGACCTTTTTGTCCACACTTAACAGCCGACAAATGTGATGTATGCGTCAAATTTCAAGTTAATCTAAGCACACCAAAAGCCATAAATATGCCTGAAAAAGAAAGAAAGTTTGACGCTTTGCCATGTGAACAGCGTTCAAGATAGCAAAAATCCCTACGCAATTTATCATCTACAATGTCTAAGCATCATGTTGACCACTTTTGGTGTCAATCGCATGAATCCTCTAGGAGGAGTATTTAAAAGTCCATTGCATGCAACTGTGAAAAAATCCACCTTTGTGACTGACACACTTCCTGGTGCCTGTTGGTGGCGCTATGTCCGAGATTCACAATAGGCACATCGATGCGATCGGAATCCTTGGCCGAACATACACACCGCGTGTCATCCCAATAAGACATTTTTTGCTTTAGATATTAGACACTTCCTGTTTCTCTGAATTCGCCATAATTTTGTCGCCTCGCCATGGCAGCACCGTTCGAGATATCAAAAATCCCTTCGCAATTTAGCAAGTGCAATGTCTTGGCATCATGTTCACAACGTTTGATGTCAATCGCATGAATTCCCTAGGAGGAGTATTTAAAAGTTCACCGCATGCACTTATAAAACAATCCAAAATGGCCGACTTCCTGTTGGGCGGAGCTCATAGTTTAGAGCGCGAAAGTTGTTCGGGTCGATGAGATCTATATGCGTACCAACTCTTGTACATGTGCGTACATAATTGCCCGATCTGTGCACCAATGTTTGTTTTTGCATTACAGGGGGCGCTACAGAGCCCCCCTGCCACGCCCGTATTCCAACCTTTGTCCAATCCTAGTGTCGCGCGACTCTGACGTGTGTGCCAAATTTCAAGAGTTTTCGAGCATGTTAAGGGACCCCAATTGGCCAATTTTTGGTAAAAAAAAAAAAAAAAAAAAAAAAAAAAAAAAAAATAATAATAATAATAATACTCCCGAGGAAAAACAATAGGTCTTCGCACCATTCGGTGCTCAGGCCCTAAATATAGCTGCAAGCAGCGATGACGGGCCTTCGCACGTTTGTTCATCGCTATACGGTGCCTTCCAGAAAACAATGCACGGTGGGCAAGTGCATCAAGTGGGTAAATATCAGTGGACTATTTTATGTTGTTACTGACCCATTTGGGGACTGTAGGTAAATGAAACCCCACATTTTAGACAAACGGGGGCGCTAGTGAGCCACTTAAGAGACACACCTTTGTCTGACCTTTTTGTCCACACTTAACAGCCGACAAATGTGATGTATGTGTCAAATTTCAAGTTAATCTAAGCACGCCAAAAGACTTAAATATGCCTGAAAAAGAAAGTAAAGTTTGACACGTTACCATGAGAACAGTGTTTGAGATATCAAAAATCCGTTCGCAATTTCGCATCTGCAATATCTCTGCACCATGTTGGCCAAGTCTGGTCTCAATTGCATGAATCCCCTAGGAGGAGTATTTAAAAGTTTACTGCATGAAGCTGACAAAAAATCCACCTTTGTGACTGACACACTTCCTGGGGCCTGTTGGTGGCGCTATACCTGGGACTCACAATAAGCACATAGATGCGATCGGAATCCTTGGCCGAACATACACACCGCGTGTCATCACAATAAGACATTTTTTGCTTTAGATATTAGACACTTTCTGTTTCTCTGAATTCGCCATAATTTTGTCGCCTCGCCATGGCAGCACCGTTCGAGATATCGAAACTCACTTCGCAATTTAGCAAGTGCAATGTCTCGGCATCATGTTCACCACTTTTGGTGTCAATCGCATGAATCCTCTAGGAGGAGTATTTAAAAGTTCATTGCATGCAACTGTGAAAAAATCCACCTTTGTGACTGACACACTTCCTGGGGCCTGTTGGTGGCGCTATACCCGGGACTCACAATAAGCACATCGATGCGATCGGAATCCTTGGCCGAACATACACACCGCGTGTCATCACAATAAGACATTTTTTGCTTTAGATATTAGACACTTTCTGTTTCTCTGAATTCGCCATAACTTTGTCGCCTCGCCATGGCAGCACCGTTCGAGATATCAAAAATCCCTTCGCAATTTAGCAAGTGCAATGTCTTGGCATCATGTTCACCACTTTTGGTGTCAATCGCATGAATTCCCTAGGAGGAGTATTTAAAAGTTCACCACATGCAACTGTTGTGACTGACACACTTCCTGGCGCCTGTTGGTGGCGCTATGTCCGAGATTCACAATAAGCACATCGATGCGATCGGAATCCTTGGCCGAACATACACACCGCGTGTCATCCCAATAAGACATTTTTTGCTTTAGATATTAGACACTTCCTGTTTCTCTGAATTCGCCATAACTTTGTCGCCTCGCCATGGCAGCACCGTTCGAGATATCAAAAATCCCTTCGCAATTTAGCAAGTGCAATGTCTTGGCATCATGTTCACAACGTTTGATGTCAATCGCATGAATTCCCTAGGAGGAGTATTTAAAAGTTCACCGCATGCACTTATAAAACAATCCAAAATGGCCGACTTCCTGTTGGGCGGAGCTCATAGTTTAGAGCGCGAAAGTTGTTCGGGTCGATGAGATCTATATGCGTACCAACTCTCGTACATGTGCGTACATAATTGCCCGATCTGTGCACCAATGTTTGTTTTTGCATTACAGGGGGCGCTACAGAGCCCCCCTGCCACGCCCGTATTCCAACCTTTGTCCAATCCTAGTGTCGCGCGACTCTGACGTGTGTGCCAAATTTCAAGAGTTTTCGAGCATGTTAAGGGACCCCAATTGGCCAATGTGTGGGAAAAAAAAAAAAAAAAAAAAAAAAAAAAAAAAATAATACTCCCGAGGAAAAACAATAGGTCTTCGCACCATTCGGTGCTCAGGCCCTAAATATAGCTGCAAGCAGCGATGATGGGCCTTCGCACGTTTTTTCATCGCTATACGGTGCCTTCCAGAAAACAATGCACGGTGGGCAAGTGCATCAAGTGGGTAAATATCAGTGGAATATTTTATGTTGTTACTGACCCATTTGGGGACTGTAGGTAAATGAAACCCCACATTTTAGACAAACGGGGCGCTAGTGAGCCACTTAAGAGACACACCTTTGTCTGACCTTTTTGTCCACACTTAACAGCCGACAAATGTGACGAATTTCAAGTTAATCTAAACACGCCAAAAGCCTTAAATATGCCTGAAATAAAAGTAAAATTTGACACGATGCCATGGCAACAGTGTTTGAGATATCAAAAATCCGTTCGCAATTTCGCATCTGCATTATCTCTGCATCATGGTGGCCAAGTCTGGTCTCAATTGCATGAATCCCCTAGGAGGAGTATTTAAAAGTTTACCACATGCAGCTGACAAAAAATCCACCTTTGTGACTGACACACTTCCTGGGGCCTGTTGGTGGCGCTATACCCGGGACTCACAATAAGCACATCGATGCGATCGGAATCCTTGGCCGAACATACACACCGCGTGTCATCACAATAAGACATTTTTTGCTTTAGGTATTAGACACTTTCTGTTTCTCTGAATTCGCCATAACTTTGTCGCCTCGCCATGGCAACACCGTTCGAGATATCAAAAATCCCTTCGCAATTTAGCAAGTGCAATGTCTCGGCATCATGTTCACCACGTTTGATGTCAATCGCATGAATTCCCTAGGAGGAGTATTTAAAAGTTCACCACATGCAACTGTTGTGACTGACACACTTCCTGGTGCCTGTTGGTGGCGCTATGTCCGAGATTCACAATAGGCACATCGATGCGATCGGTATCCTTGGCCGAACATACACACCACGTGTCATCCCAATAAGACATTTTTTGCTTTAGATATTAGACACTTCCTGTTTCTCTGAATTCGCCATAACTTTGTCACCTCGCCATGGCAGCACCGTTCGAGATATCAAAAATCCCTTCGCAATTTAGCAAGTGCAATGTCTCGGCATCATGTTCACAACGTTTGATGTCAATCGCATGAATTCCCTAGGAGGAGTATTTAAAAGTTCACCGCATGCACTTATAAAACAATCCAAAATGGCCGACTTCCTGTTGGGTGGAGCATAGTTTAGAGCGCGAAAGTTGTTCGGGTCGATGAGATCTATATGTGTACCAACTCTCGTACATGTGCGTACATAATTGCCCGATCTGTGCACCAATGTTTGTTTTTGCATTACAGGGGGTGCTACAGAGCCCCCCTGCCACGCCCGTATTCCAACCTTTGTCCAATCCTAGTGTCGCGCGACTCTGACGTGTGTGCCAAATTTCAAGAGTTTTCGAGCATGTTAAGGGACCCCAATTGGCCAATGTGTGGGGAAAAAAAAAATAAATAAAAAAATTAAAAAATAATACTCCCGAGGAAAAACAATAGGTCTTCGCACCATTCGGTGCTCAGGCCCTAAATATAGCTGCAAGCAGCGATGACGGGCCTTCGCACATTTGTTCATCGCTATACGGTGCCTTCCAGAAAACAATGCACGGTGGGCAAGTGCATCAAGTGGGTAAATATCAGTGGACTATTTTATGTTGTTACTGACCCATTTGGGGACTGTAGGTAAATGAAACCCCACATTATAGAGAAATGGGGGCGCTAGTGAGCCACTTAAGAGACACACCTTTGTCTGACCTTTTTGTCCACACTTAACAGCCGACAAATGTGATGTATGTGTCAAATTTCAAGTTAATACAAGCACGCCAAAAGCCTTAAATATGCCTGAAATAAAAGTAAACTTTGACACGATGCCATGGCAACAGTGTTTGAGATATCAAAAATCCGTTCGCAATTTCGCATCTGCAATATCTCTGCGTCATAGTGGCCAAGTCTGGTCTCAATTGCATGAATCCCCTAGGAGGAGTATTTAAAAGTTTACCGCATGAAGCTGACAAAAAATCCACCTTTGTGACTGACACACTTCCTGGGGCCTGTTGGTGGCGCTATACCCGGGACTCACAATAAGCACATCGATGCGATCGGAATCCTTGGCCGAACATACACACCGCGTGTCATCACAATAAGACATTTTTTGCTTTAGATATTAGACACTTTCTGTTTCTCTGAATTCGCCATAACTTTGTCGCCTCGCCATGGCAGCACCGTTCGAGATATCAAAAATCCCTTCGCAATTTAGCAAGTGCAATGTCTTGGCATCATGTTCACCACTTTTGGTGTCAATCGCATGAATTCCCTAGGAGGAGTATTTAAAAGTTCACCGCATGCACTTATAAAACAATCCAAAATGGCCGACTTCCTGTTGGGCGGAGCTCATAGTTTAGAGCGCGAAAGTTGTTCGGGTCGATGAGATCTATATGCGTACCAACTCTCGTACATGTGCGTACATAATTGCCCGATCTGTGCACCAATGTTTGTTTTTGCATTACAGGGGGCGCTACAGAGCCCCCCTGCCACGCCCGTATTCCAACCTTTGTCCAATCCTAGTGTCGCGCGACTCTGACGTGTGTGCCAAATTTCAAGAGTTTTCGAGCATGTTAAGGGACCCCAATTGGCCAATGTGTGGGGAAAAAAAAAAAAAAAAAAAAAAAAAAAAATAATACTCCCGAGGAAAAACAATAGGGCTTCACACCATTCGGTGCTCAGGCCCTAATAAGATATATTTAAATGTGTTTGTATTTAACCCCAATGAGCAAGTCTGAGGTGACTCAGGGGTCTGTGATGAGGAAAAACTCCCTTGAATGGTAAAGGAAGAAACTTTAAGAGGAACCAGACTCAAAGGGGAACCTCATCCTCATATGGGTGACACTGGAGGGTGTGATTATAAATATACAGTCTGACAAATGTTGTATTGATGCAAAAGATCACATGGAGTTCACATCTCGTCTTTAGTATCACAGAGTCTAACTGGAGCTGGTAGATCTCTAGATGCCTCAGGTTCCTCACAGAGTCGGCCTCATCCCAGTGGAGGTCCAAAATCTTCATGGCCCGGAAGACAATCTGAGCTGGTACAATGTCTGGATGCCTCGGGATGGGTAGAAAGAGAGAAGCGGTGGAGAGGGATTAACGTAGCTGCTGTTCATAATATTAGCAAGCACTAGATGACAATGTGCATTTGGTCAGATGTAATAGAGCACAATATTATGGGATGTATTATGTGTACGCCTGACTAAAGAGATGAGTTTTTAATCTACATTTAACCTGGTTAAGTGTGTCTGAGCCCCGAACACTATCAGGAAGACTATTCCAAAGCTTGGGAGCTAAATACGAAAATGCTCTACGGCCTTTAGTAGATTTTGATATTCTGGGGACTACCAGAAGTCCTGAGTTTTGTGATCTCAGAGAGCGTGAAGGATTGTAACGTGTTAGAAGACTAGTTAGATACATGAGTGATAAACCATTAAGAGCCTTGTGTGTAAGTAGCAGCAGTTTGTAATCAATTCTAAACTTAACAGGTAGCCAGTGTAGAGATGATAAAATTGGGGTTATATGATCATATCTTCTTGTCCTGGTAAGAACTCTGGCAGCTGCATTTTGGACCAAACTGTAGCCTATTTGTTAAAGATGCAGGACAACCACCTAGTAACAGGGCTCTGAAGTTTTGAAGACAGGCAAGAGTGACATTTCCATTTTTTTCTTGGTTGCTGCGTTAACTCTTACCCAGATAGTGCTATTTTCTGATTGGCTATTGTGTAGCCTCTTTTTTTTGATTGGCTGATAAGTGTCAGGCTCGATTATAGTGATGGGAAGTTCGGTTCTTTTGGACAGTTCTTTTTAATGAACCAGTTCAATAATCCAGTTCACCAGTTCTTTTACGTCTTGACGTAATGACGTAAATTCCTTCATCCCGCCGCTGCCAGCAGATATTAATACAATCAATTTAACACATTTGAAAAGTTCTTTGTAATCATAACTTTAGTTGAATACGTTTCTTACATTTAAGTGTTGCAACTAAAACACCCAGTACAGGAAATGATGTGCAAACGTGGACGTTTTACGTGTCTTAAAGATATAAAGTTAATAAACTAATCTTCATCAACTTCAAACTTACAAAAAAAAGCATACTTTTCTACAAAAAAAGTATTGCTGGTCCAGACTTAAGAACCACTTGCACCAGGGGCTGGGGACGGGGCTACTGTGACCAACAAGACAAAAGAGGACGTCCTTAGCGCCATTTTAAATCATTTTAAATCAGGATTCGCCGCCATGAGCATTAACAGTAAAGCAACATCCGCCATTTTTGATGTTGTGTTTGCCGCTGCTGTGCTAACGTTGCTGTATAACGTTGTATACAGTGACGTAAGACTTCTCTCTGTGATGGCTCTCTAGCACATGGAAAGGCAAACTGGTTCTTAGAAGACTCGCCAGTGGAACCAAATTCAAACCAGTACTCTGAACCAGCACCCGGTTCTTTCTGGTGGAAAGGGGCATAAGTGTAGAAGGAACAATTTACTCTCTCAGATCATTTGTCTGTCTGTGTACTGCATGTTTTATTGCCTTTTTCTTAATTGCCGAAAGTTTTATGAAATTTTGTGTGTGTGTGTGTGTGTGTGTGTGTGTGTGTGTAATATCAACTGCATGTGGTAGCCTGCAGTTTTCTCTCTGTGCCATTAAGATAGAATTATTATAAGAAATGAATTGTCTTAAATGAAAATGAGAAATGAATGTCTGAAGTTGTATGGAGTTACAAACATTCAGTTACACAATCTTTGATTTATTTTGTGACCGTTTAGCTTAACTTATTGTACTAAATCTTATCTACTTATCTGATTTAAGGTTTGTTTTGTAATGAAACTTCATTTGTTTTATGTGCAGTTCACTCTATTAATTATATATTCACCCTTAAATAAAAGAGTCTCACACACGCATATTTCTTCTGAGCTTTACTTTACTTCACTTCCGGTGTTGGCGCATTCTAATGACGTCACATACACAACTTGTAGTCCTTATACTACATGGTATGTCACATCTTGCAGACCTTACATAACATATTGTAACATCTTTCTCTTTTTTTTTTTTTTTTTTTTTTTAATAAAACAGAAGCCTAACAATTCAACAACTGCAAAATTCAAAATATGTAAACCGTATGCACAAAATAGCATGTTTGTGTCTTAAGAACAACAAAACACATTTAAACAAAGTCTTTCAAGTGTGACGGTCTCCTGACCATTCTGCCACTTCTAGTTGTCACGACTCTCTTGCTAGTATCTGAAGGGTTTGTGTGTGTTGTGCTCGACTCTGGTACTGCTTTTGAATGTCCCTTATCGGTAAGAATCTTCCGATTAGTCTGAACAAATTTGACACTTGTGTTTGTTGAGACAGCTCTCTGCAGTCCTCCAGGCACAGTCCTGAGATGTTTCCGATTTGTCCGTACAACAGTTCCATTTTCCAGCTTCACCGTGTATGATCTGTTGTTGGCCATTCTTTCAACCTTTGCCGGCAACCAATGTGCTCTGTGTTTCGTGTCCAACTGAACTCTTACTTGCTCACCTTCATGCAGAGGTCTAAGATCTTTCGCTCCTCTATTGTAGTAAAAGGCCTGTTTGCATTGGTTGTTTTTCACAGCCTGCTCCGTGTTTACAACATCTGGCTTCAGAAGACTGTTATGTGTTGGCAGTAATGTTTTAGTTCTCCTGCTCATGAGTCTTTGGGCAGGACTGGCATTGAATCCCTGAGATGGGGTGTTCCTGTGTTCTAGAATAGCCAGGTATGGGTCAGTCTTTGCTCTCTTTGCCTTTCCCATGAGCTGTTTGGCCATCTTCACTGCAGACTCGGCTTTGCCGTTGCTTTGCGGATATGCCGGAGATGACGTCACATGTGTAAATTCCCAAGCAGTGCTGAACTGTCTGAATCCCTGAGAGCCGTACTGTGGCCCGTTATCAGAGATTACCGTGTCTGGGATGCCGTGTCGTGCAAAATGGGCCTTTAACTTGTGTATCACTGCTCCTGAGCTGGTATCAGGGAGATAATCAATTTCCCAGAAATTTGAGAAATAGTCAACTGTGATGAGATTTGCCCTGTTGTTAAATGAGAATAAATCTGTTCCCACTTTTGCCCAAGGCCTCATAGGAATGTCATGCGCACACATAGTCTCTTTCTGCTGTCGTACATCCATAGACCTACAAACAGCACAGTTCTCAATGTATGCTCTGATAGCAGCACTCATCCCAGGCCAGTATACGCAGTCTCTTGCTCTGCGCAAGCAGCTTTCAATGCCTAGGTGTGATGCATGAATTCTCTCCACAATCTCTGTCCTCAGCTTTGCTGGTATTAGAGCTCTCTCTCCTCTAAAAATCACTCCATCTTGCACACTGAGCTCTTCTCTTACAGAAAAGAATTGTCTTGCCTCTCCTTCCAGCTGAGTTTTCTCCTCTGGCCATCCCTGGACTATCACTTTCTGCAACAACTGAAATGTCTCATCCTTAGCAGTTTCTCTCTGTACCTTTTCTAGAATCCCTTCTGATATGGGCAGGTAGTGCAACATGTTGATTGTCTCAATTTCTGTCTCTACTGATCCCTCTGCCGCACACTCTGGTAGGTACGCTCTGCTGAGAGTGTCTGCCAAATGCATTAGTCGACCAGGTACATAGACAACAGTAATGTCATATCGCTGTAGTCTCAAAAGCATTCTCTGCAATCTCTTAGGTGCATTGAGCAATGGCTTTCTTACAATTGTCTCTAGGGGTTTGTGGTCTGAATGCACTTCTACTTTCCTGCCGTAGGTATACTGGTGGAATTTCTCCCTTCCAAAAAGGATTGCCAGGCATTCGTTTTCTATTTGAGCATATCCTTTTTCTGTCGGTGTAAGGGCCCTGCTGCTATAAGCAACTGGTTGTCCTGCCTGCAAAAGTGCAGCACCCAGTCCTGACTCCGAGGAGTCACACTGAAGAACAAGGTTGTCATCTGGGTTGTAGTACTTCAAAACAGGTGCTGAGGCAATAATTTGCTTCAATTTGTTGAATGCTACTTCCTGTACATCAGTCCACTCCCAAACAGTGTCTTTATGTGTCAGTTGTCTCAACGTGTCGCAGCTGTCTGATAAGTGTGGGCAAAATTTTGACAAATAGTTCACCATACCTAATAGTCTCTGGAGTCCCTTCACATCTGATGGTCTGGGCATCTCCACTATGGCTCTCACCTTCTCTGGATCAATCTTTAGTCCTTCAGAAGTCAGTCTGTGTCCAATGTATGGCACCTCTTTCTGTCTCAGCTTGAGTTTGTTGAAGTTTAGTTTGATGTTTCTGTTTCTACAGCGGTCCAGTAGCTGTCTTAGCTTTGCGTCATGATCTTTCTCAGCTGCTTCATCATTGTCACCTTCTCCACAGATAAGGATGTCATCTGCTATTATCCTGATTCCTGGGAGCCCCTCCAATGCCTGAGTCAACCTGTGTTGGAACACGTCAGGAGCAGGGCTGATCCCCATGGGCATTCTAATCCATCTATACCTGCCACATGGCGTTGCGAAGGTAGTGATATAGCTTGACTCTTCTGAAAGCCTTATGTGCCAGAACCCATCCTTCACATCACAAACGGTAAAGACTCTCGCTTTGGTCAGATCAGGAAGAACATCATCTATGGTGGGCAAGGGAAAGTGTTGACGCTTTAGTGCTTTGTTAAGTGGTCTTGGGTCAATGCAAATTCTTAGCTTTCCCGATGGTTTCTTCACCACCACCATGCTGCTAATCCAATCTGTGCTCTTTTCTACATGAGCTATGATGCCTCTCTCCACCAGGCTTCCCAGCTCATCTTTTAGATGTTTCATCAGAGCCACTGGAACTCTTCGCTTTGGAAGCCTCACCGGTTTAACTGCAGGATCCATTTCTAGGTTATATTCTCCTTCCAGGCATCCATCTCCTTCAAATACATCAGCATACTCTCTATACATGTCACTCTTGTCCCACTGATCCTTTCCTTTGCGACTCACTGTTGTAACAATATCATCAATCGCCATGATATTTTCATGCTGTATTCTTACCAGATCCATTGCTTGCACAGCCTTGTTTCCTAGCAGGGGCATTGACGAGCTTCCCTGCACTACTATAAATTCCAGCCGGTAGAGTTTTCTGTTTCTGGGGTTTCTTATATCTATTCTGATTTTCCTACAGGTTTTAGGGTGCTCTTATTGTACATGACCAGGATCTGTTCAGTCTTTTCCATCACTGTATCCGGGTGTAACAGCCGAATGGGAATTACGTTACAACTGGCTCCACAGTCCAGTTGAAATCTTACTGGTCTTTCTCCTATCAGCATGGTTGCAAACAGTTGTTTCTCCCGCTTGTCCTCCCTCTTTTGTGAACTGAGGCTGAGGATTTCCTGAAACAGTTCTTCTTCCATTTCTGCTACACTGTGTATTCCTTTTCTCTTAGTCTCTTTTGTTTTGCATTTGGTTGCAAAATGGTTCATCTTGCCACATTTTCTGCACCGTTTTCCATAAGCTGGGCAGCTTAGTTTTTTCCACTCATGCTGTTTTCCACAGAATTTACACATAGTCCCAGGAGTTGGTTTGACTCTCTGTACTGCATGCACTTCTTCAGCTTTCTGTCCCTCGATTGTCATCATATTCTCTTTTGACAGTTCTGATGCTCTACATATCCTCACGCATTTCTCAAGTGTCGGGTCCGACTCTCTTAATAGACGTTCTCTCACATGTGAATTTAGTTTGCCACATACAATTCTATCCCTAATCAAAGAGTCTCTAGCCGACCCGAAATTACACGTGTAAGCCAGCACTTTCAAATCCGTAACATATTTATCAATCATTTCGCTTGAATTCTGATTTCTGGAGAAAAATTTGTACCTTTCCACCGTCTCATTCGGTGCCGGATTGCAGTGGTTTCTGAACGCGGTTAATAGCCATTGCAACGTCGGTTCTCTATCAGCTTGGTGAGCAGATAACAAATAATTATAAATAATTAATAATTTAATAATTAATTTAAAAAATAATAATTAATTAAAATAATTGAGATCATTCGACTCAGCTCACAAAAAAAAACTCGACTCTATTATTTTATTGCAATTCTGTCGTCTAGTGGGGGAAAAATTGCTATACTTTTAACTATGATATAGGTCGTATATAATTATGGAGGGGGATTATTTGCTATATCTACATAATAATAATAATATGATGAAGACAAACAAGGGGCACGGTGGCTTAGTGGTTAGCACGTTCGCCTCACACGTGGAGGCAAGAAGTGTATATTTGGAACAGAGTGCCAGCCAATCAAATTGAAGCATTTTTGCTGCTCTCCCAGATGCTAAATGTACGTCACGGTCAATTTTTATGAATTAAAATGTTTGTCTAGACAACGGTTCGAATCCCACTCAGTGCAACTGTAAAAAATATTCTGCACACTAATTTGTGAACTATAAACACAAATACATATATTTAACACATTTCTGAATAATATATAACGAATTCTGTAAAGTGAGACACACTACATCAAAGAAATAAGTGTAAAACATTATGTTTATTTGGCATTCTAAACACTTTAAAGGAGTAAAACACAATAGAAATAACACACGTAAGAAAAACACACGTAATATATATACATATTAATGCAACATTAAAGACTAATTAAATGAATACACATTTAAATAAAGAGAAAATATATTTACAAAAGTTTACTGCAGGTGAAAGAAAATTTACAACACTTATTTTTATTTTCTCCTTTCTGCCACCCATCTCTGTCTTTCCATCTCATTCCATCCATTCCAACGGCACAGACATTTGTTAGTGGAACAAGGCCAGAACATGGCCAAAACAGTGACAAAATAAGAAAGGCTTTTTATTCAGACTTGGAGAGCATTTCATATCACAATTCAACAGAACTGTGCTCCAGTGCTGAGCCTGATGTGTAAAAACCTTTTCCTGGTCCCACAGACCGTCTCAGTTCAGCAGCTGAGGATGATGATGTTGATGACAGTGGTCGTGAAGCTAGTGATAAGCACACAACACATTAACATATACAGCATATTTTTAAGACGTTTGACAAAATGAAAATCCATTTGGAACACAATCAATTCATTACATGCAATCAGTACAGAAAGAAATACTTACACCGCAACTGTAGCTTGGAGGGGGAGATGTTCAGCATCGCACTCTCTAACTCGTCGTCATCATCCATTTCTGTTGGTGAAAGGCAACATTTTCAGTGTACTCGGATTTCTTAAATTATACCTCTGTATTAATTAAAGTATAGTGTGCATGTAAAACAAGCTATGATGTTATTCATACTAGTGGACACAACGGCAAACGATTCCTTCATAGAAGCAAAAAATAAACAACTGACCCGTTGGCTTAGAAGCTGCACTTGAGGCAACCACGGGCGGACGGGCAGACTGCATCTGATTACGCAGGTATTGCTGCAGCTTGTACATCCGTGTCCCCGGGACACAAGTTGCCCCCAATATAAAGGATGCGTAACCATCAGTCCTGTTGTTCCAAATCTCCTGCCACGTACTCTTCGCATGAGCACCAAAACCAACCAGCTGGTCACCTCCGACGAGGCTGCTGGTACACCTGGATTTTTGGACACATAACTGAGCAGAGACTGAATTTCGTTAAAACTGCAGGCATAATTAGAAAAGGATAACAGACTGCTCTTGCTGGGTCCTTCTGATGTAAAGACCCCCATGGCCTCTTCCTGCTGAAGGTTCTTTATCAGGTAGATGGTGTAACCCATGTCATTTTCAAGAAGCCACCGGTAAGATTTCCCCTTGTACTTTCCAAACTGCAGGATGTATTCACCAAGAACTTCTCTTTTGTCAGAGACGTCGCCTCCTCTCTGACAGACCACAGCAAGAGCATCTTGCCTGACAAGCTCCTCCTTCTTTGGTGCCGACTTGTCCTGAAGAGCTGGGTTATCTTCGATCACCCTGGCCTCCTCAGTCGGGTCCTGAAGGAGATATCCGAGTGGTCCCTTACGGAACACGACCTTAATGCACCCTGGGCAAAACACAGATTTTTAGTGCATGGTGACCTGTAATACAGAAAGAGTAGTAAATGTTAGATGTTAGCATGTCTGTTTAAAACAAAACCTTACAATAATCTCTATAAAACATTATACACTGTTTGTTTATAATCCCTACCCACCCTGGCCCAAACTTAACAATCATATGATTTAATTATCAGGCAACACTTAACAACTGTTCCCAGACAAGTCTTTCACACCTAGTGGTTTAACACCTAGGAGTGACTTTGACTGATGTATGGAAAAAGGCAATGGGACATAGGAGCAATCACAGACAAAGAGTTTCACACACTCATTAACATATAGAGTATAACTAACACTAAAAGCATTCAATGTGCTTGAATGTTTTTAAAACAACTGTTCTGTAAGTCATTAAATACATACAATCAGAAATAAAGTCATGCTAATTAATAATTTAACTAATATATCACACAATCATCAATTAAACACTCCAACAGGACACAAATAAAGTCATATAAAATTAGTGTAACACATGTAAACATATAGACACGTTCATATAGACATAAAGTAAACATATAGACATAATGGACACGTTCATTCATCGTTTAGTATGTAATTATCATCAACAGGACAAAAATAAACTCATTTAAAATTAGTGTAATACATGTAAACATATAGACACTACAAAAAACCCCAGAAAAAAGAATAGACACGTTCATTCATCGTTTAGTATGTAATTACCCTGGAAACCTCTGATTTCAGAATTAATATGGATTTATAATTAATATTAACTTAAAATGACTACTGAATAAACCACAGCCGATGTGTCCAAGAACAATCACAAGAAAAAAAACTGTTCGCAGAGAAGCTAATAGGAGCTTAGCATTAACTGTAAAACACAAACGAGTCATTTTAAGGTAACTTACCTGTGATCGACGAGCCGATACTGTTGAATGAAACGAACGGGAGTCGAGCAGCGCGCTTTATCTCACGGCGCATGCGCGGAAACAGCGCCACAAGAGGGTGAGCGGCCGAAAATATGCCGTAGTGGTTTAGGACTACCATTGAAAATGAATAGGAAACGGTTTAGGGAGTTTTAGCTAAACAATTCACGGCCTCCGCGCCGATTCCCGCCTCCACCTTGTGTGTGTACCACGCCTGAGATAGGCACAGGCTCCCCGTGACCCGAGGTAGTTCGGATAAGCGGTAGAAGATGAATGAATGAATGAATGAAGACAAACGGCTCGTATATATACGACTCCATATATATATGACTCCAATCTTTTTAAAGAGCCGACTCGTCACCGAGAAACTGTTTATTGCCTCCATCTGCTGGTTAATAATGGAAGTAAAAGAATGTATTTATTTAATATACATTACTTAGAATTTTTAATTAAGTACAGGCATCTTTAATTATTAACCCCCAGCGACCCCCCTAAATAAATAAACTAAACATAAAAATAAAAACACTATAATGAGGGTGTTGTTGTGTTTGGTAAGGATCACTGACCACAATTTAACCAAATACAAAGTATTTCCATTTATTAATTTGTGTTTGTGTGTTTTTTCATTGGTTGTTGCGTTAACTCTTACCCAGATAGTGCTATTTTCTGATTGGTTATTGTGTAACCTCTTTTTGTGATTTATGAGCCCCATTCACTTCCATAGTGGGAACAAAGAATACTATGGAAGTGAATGGGGCTCATAAATGGTTTGGTTACAAACATTCCTTAAAATATCTTCCTCCGTGTTCATCTAAACAAAGAAATTTATACTGGTTTGTAACATCATGAGGGTGAGAAAATTATAAAAGAAGTTTTTTATTTTTGGGTGAACTGTCCCTTTAAATTGAATGTGTGTGCGTGTGCATGAGAGACAAGAATATGACTGTGCTTGCAACTGTGAAGTTTTTTATTTTTATATTTATATTTATGTTTTTTTATATATATGTGCGTCCCCATAAACGATCCATACGCTTTTCACTCAAAGCCTAACACTGAAGACCAATTATAAGTGTTATTGCAAAACAGCTGACATTTCCACATAAACAGTGACCAAACATTTACACTACATTGCGCTTGCAAAAATTTGATAGAATTTTGTCATTCAATTGTGAGCGATGTGGTCGCATACTGCTGTTCTTCTCTTCTCATCTTGCACAAAATCCCGGTACCTGAACTTAATTATTTTTGATGTGGCGCCTTCCATGTTTCGTCACGACTGTTAAGGTTTATTATTTAGTGCGCGCGCTCCCTCTGCTTGCCTGCTGCGTCACGTGGTTAGATTACGCTCTTGTGTGCGTTTAAAAACAGATTTAAAAACAAAATAGACAAAAAAGATGAAACAAAAACAAGTTATTTCGAGTCATTTAACTCAAGTCCGAGTCAAGTCTCAAGTCATGAATGTCAAGTCAAAGTCAAGTCGAGTCTTTTTTTAATATTTGTCAAGCAAGTCTCAAGTCTCAAAATTGTGACTTAAGTCCGACTCGAGTCAAGTCATATGACTCGAGTCCCCCATCTCTGATGATAAGTAGTCAAAAAGTTTTTCTGCGTGATAAATGCGATGTGTGGCGGGAGAGCGTGACAAAAGACCCAAATGAGTGACTGTCACGCTCAATGCGTGACACTTGATAACCCTGTAGTAATGCATTACAATAGTCCAGTCTAGAGGTCATGAAAGCATGAACAAGCTTCTCAGCATCAGATACAGATAGGATGTTTCTCAGCTTGGCAATATTTCTAAGGTGGAAGAAGGCTGTTGCTGTCTAATATAACAACCGGGTCTTTCACTGTTGAGCTAGTAGTAACCGTTGAATTTCGAGAGCTTCTGTGTACTGGCTTTTGGACCGATAAGTAGTATTTCTGTCGCCCCTTCCAATATGGCGGACGCGTTGACGTGCCTGCATAGATTTCAACAGCGGCTACTGCGCCCTCTACTGCTTCCTAATACGGCAAGCTATGACAACCAAGGGTATTTATTAATCAGTAATTATCGCAAGCGTTTTATTTAAACACATTCTTAATACATCATTGTCTTAATTAATGCTTATACAAAACATGAAGATAAATATATTTGTGAATATAAATGTACAAAACGCTGTTGTTTTTTAAATGTACCGCGTCATCATTTGGAACGCGCCGTGGGTATAAAAGCTGTAACAGCGACGGGAACAGCGATAGTGTGGATTGTCTGAAGACAAGAGACAAAGCGAGGAGAAACAACGAAGCAAAGCGACGAGGAACCGAGAGATGCTGCACATGAAGACGTTTCTTTCCGGCCGGAGTAGCGGCACAGTCCGGGGCCTGGCCTGCGCCGCCGGACTGATCGCGCTCACCACCGCGGGATACTGCGCGTATCGCAGGCTGAAGAGGATCAGCGACCTTCGAGCTCCTGAACGGGAAGCTGCTCAAGGTATGTTAAAAACTAATGACTTTACTCAGGTACAGCGGACAAACAGGAATAAATCCGGCGTGTAGTTTAGCTAACAGCTGTAGTTTAGCTAACAAGTTTAGCCGAAAGCTAACGCGCGTAGCCGAGCTAACATTAGCACGCGATGCTAACTGGCTCATATCAGGAGGATTTTAAAGTATAAAAGTGATTATTGTGTTAAAAAAACACACATTCAGACTCAAAACATAATGATTTTTACACTTTAAATCATTTTAAATAATCAAGGAAAGGGTGGTGACACGAAGCCTGAAAATGAAACAGGGTTAATGTTATAATTATTATAAATGTTGTTGTTGTTATTAGTTTTATTATTAATCACTAATCACAGATCTTCTGTTGTCTTTTTATCTACACAACTTCACCTCATTTGGGTTCATGACCGTGTTTTCAATTGTTGTTGTTGTTGTTGTCTGACAGTTGTTGTTGTTATCTGACTGTTGTTGTTGTTATCTGACTGTTGTTGTTGTTATCTGACTGTTGTTGTTGTTATCTGATTGTTGTTGTTGTTATCTGACGTTGTTGTTGTTGTTATCTGACTTGTTGTTGTTGTTGTTATCTGACTTGTTGTTGTTATCTGACTGTTGTTGTTGTTGTTATCTGACTGTTGTTGTTGGCGTTGTTATTTGCAGGACTCTTATTATTATTAATCATTGGGGAGATCGAGCTGGTTAAAATGAAGTGAATGTTTTGTGTTTTGCATAAGTTTTACTCACCAAAATCCATTTATGAACTATTGTTGTTGGCGTTGTTATTTGATTGTTGTTGGCTTTATTTGACAACAATAATCAAGGAAACGGCGGTGACACGAAGCCTGAAAACGAAGTGGGGTTACTGTTATAATTATTTTAAATGTTGTTGTTAGTTTTATTATTAATCATAATAATAACAATATTATTATAACAAATATAATTTGTATTATTATTTGTATTATTATTATTATTATTATTATTATTATTATTATTATTATTCAAATTGTTTATTTCCCTTCCTCTTAAATAAGACTTGTTTCTCGTTAATCAGTAATAACACTGTTCCAGTTGGCAGCGTTGTCAGAGCTGCTGTTACAGACAATTAAACAGGTTTGAGAATGAAACAGCGCTATGGTCTGCTAGAGATCATAAAGACATGAAGTTGATGAAAGAGTGTTGCTTTCAGATCTCCATGACAACCTGGTTTATGCTCATCGGTAAATAAACAGGGACATGAGTAAATATTGATGTGGTTAAATGTGTAAAATGTTTTACAGGATCTGTTTTAGGTGTTGATGTAGAGGAAGTTCTCGTATGCACCGAAGAAGTCCCTCAGACATCAGCTGTTGTCCTGGTAATTTTATATTTCTGTTATTTTTAGTGTATTTTTTTTAGTTTAATTTGCACAAAACAGCTTTAATAAGAAGCAAACATAGAATAAATCTTTGTGCTTTATTCAGGTCACTGAGACAAATCCCCAGCTCCTGGACACCAGCCTTGACCCTGAGAAGTCAGCTGTCATTCTGGTAATTTTATATTTCGATAATTTCAGTGTAACGTTTCCCAAACCTTTTGTCAGTTGAGCCCCTTCTACCTAAATTATTTAGCTTGCGTACTCTTGGAGATATCGAGCTGGTTAAAAGGAAGTGAATGCTTTGCTTTTTTTTATTCCTCACTGGATAATCGTCCTCTTGGCATTTTATTTTACACGTGATGTATTAGAGACAGTTTTAAAGATGATGCTTGTAGCCACTGAGAATGTTTGATTTAGTTTGCAGTAGTGTTAATTTCGTCACCTATTTTTAATTTAGTCTTAGTCTTGTGCCAAATGTCCTTGTTAGTTTTAGTCATATTTAGTCATTCACATATCTTTTTTTTGTTAGTCAAGTTTTAGTCGACTTTTTAGTTTTAATTTAGTTTTAGTTTAATTGTAGTCTTTTATTAAAATAACACATTATTACTGAGATTATTACTGATAAACATTTCAGTAAAAAAAGTGTTTCACATCTCAAACATTGTTTAAATGTCTTAATTACCTGACAAAATACACTTGTTGAATGATTTTTGTTGAATGCAAATGTTAAACGTGTCTGGTTTTCAATTTCTGATTTAGGAGACACATTCACAAATGATGAACCTGTTCTGAAGAGTATTTTATTTTAACCAACACAATTCAAAAGCTGGGGCCCAACAGACTCCGAAAAGTATCAGTGAGAAGTTGAGAACACTCGTTTAAACAGTGCATACACTCGAACTTGACTGCACATCACATTATTTACTTTATTAATACTGCTTTTAATCGTAATGCAAAGACATAAGTGGTCATGTACAATAAAAGAGCCTGCGCAGTGACAGGAAATATAATTTAACACAAAAAGCCTAGATGGTGGACTTGCGCTCAGGACTTTTAAATGTTTTTTTTTTGAGCGGCGTCTGGACGAATTGTTTCTACGCACACACTAAACAGCGCGAAGCCGCGAACTTGTTCTGAATATTTTAAAGGCGTAACAGCTGATGAAAAAGCAGAGACAATTGTAGACGAAAACGAAGAGAGATTTTATCTTAGTTTTTATTTTATACAAAACATTTTCGTCTCGTCTTTTTTCGTCAACAATAATGCATGTTAATTTAGTCTTAGTCAGCGTTTTTGGACAGTGGTGCAGTCTTGTCATCGTCTCGTCTTAGTCATGAAAAAAAAAGGTTGTTGACGAACATATTTCGTCTCGTCTGACGAAATTAACACTAGTTTGCAGTAATTTACATTTACAGTAGCTCTCATGCAAAGAACCCACTGAAGTCGTATCACATGACGTGACCCATTTAATCAACTCGTAATGGTTTCAATTTATTTGTAAGAGTCACGGTGTGATGTTTGTCGTGCAGCTCTCACATCACCATGGCACACGTCAGCTGCACCCTGCCTGGCAGAACATCCAGTTCCTCTCCTCACAGTCCTGCAGCTTCGTCTCTGAGGTATTGTTCTCGTGTCTGTGCTCAGCGTAGCAGCAGATAAATAAGTGTTCCCTCTTGTTCTCATGCTGTAGTCTGTGGTGTTGTGTTTCTGTCACTAGTCCCTGGAGGTACACAGGTACATCGCGTGCTTGGTGAGAGGTCCAGAAGTCCTGCTGTGGTGGATCACCACCACCACCAAAATGTCCAGCAATCATTGGGTAACAGCAGTCTCCTTTTTGTGTTACGAAACATTAATCGTGTACAGACGAGCGATTGAGTAACAGGCAGTTGTTGGTGTTGTTATTTGCAGGGAGCCTTTAACGCCACCACTCGGGAGAACTCGATCACCTGCATACAGGTAAGATCTTGATTGTTGTAGCACCACAAAGCTTTAGTAAGTACAAAGACTAAATTTTCTGCATTTTCTCTAAAAAAGCGAGTCTGCGGGAGCGTGAGAGCGCTGGTGTCCTGCCATCACGAGGAGACGACCATCCACGTGCCGTTCGAGGATGGCGAGGTAAATTCGTTACGCCACCCGGTACTTCGTAAAGTTCGTCTCTGTTACGTTTGTTCGCACTGGCCTTGTTTTGCGTTTTTGTTCACAGCAAACCATTTACCAGGTGAGTCGCTCGTACCTTCGCGTGGACGTGGACGGTCAGGTGGACATGTCCCATGAGGAGGAAGGAAGTTTCTTCACTCCTCATGCTGACTTTGACGTTCAGTCAGAATTTGAGGTAATTCAGTGTCTCGGGCTTGATATACAGTACAGCTGCATTGGGGGGAGGGGGTCCATAACGTGGATAAACGTACGTTCTCTGTGGTGTTTGATGATCCAATGCTGGTTTCTCACTGCAGGAAAGTGACGTGGAACTTCCACCTGAGGAGCAGGAGGTGCCCTTCATCAGGTAGGTTCGTCTTCACGTTTTAACTGTGTCTCACGTAAAAGTAACAAAGCAGTCTGGTTAATTTAATCACGGTGGTGTTTTTTTAGCTTGTACCTCACAGGCCGTGGCATCACAGACCTCGTCCTGAAGCTGCCTGCCGTCCGCGAGGCGTTCTCTGTGAGTCTTTACTCGTGTAGTTTCTCTGAAGACTCCACAAATTACCCCACAAGCAAGTTCCAGACTGTCTCGACTCATGTGGTGCGTTTATGTCCTGTTTAGAGGATGATGGCCAGCATCCATAACAAGAACTTCTTGTACGTGGCTGGCAAGCAGATCTTGATGCGTCTGGCAACAGCCAACAAACAGGTGAGTGCCGATTTGTACCCGGTTACGTCTCATACTCGTGCAGCGTCGGCTGAGGAGACAAGGCAGTGACCGGGTGTCTCCTTTCCGTACAGGATCCGCGCGGCGTACAGAGGGCATACGACGAGGTGATCCGATTCCTGAGAGAGCCTTCCTATCAGGAAACGATCGAGGCGGAGGTGCTCGATGCTCAGGTAAGCTTGGAAGTAACCGTCACTAACTATAAAGCATTTTTAGTTTTAGTCTTTACTTGTAAATCTAATCTAAATTCTCCCCCGTCCAGCTGTACCACTTCAACCTGCTGGACGTGTTCTTCGAACTCGTCTTCTTCGGCTGCTTAATCAACGGCTTGCCGCCTGAAGCTGTAAGTGTCTCGTCAGCGGTTCCAAAAGGGAAAACTCGAATGAATGTTTCTCTCCTAGATGTGGGTGGAAATAACGTCACGTAACGTCACGATTGTTGTTTTTCTTCTCTACAGTTGGACGGGGGATTCTTGCAGCATGTGTTCGATATGAACAGCCAGTGGGACGTGGACATCAGGGAGCCTGAAGCAGAGCAGCTCTTTTTGCTGCTTTCCGTAAGTGAAGTTTTTTCAAACACCATTATACATGTTAAGGAATCTGCTTTAAATTTCAGTGTTTCTGTGATCTGTTTCAATAACATAATGCTATAAATGTGTGTGTGTGTGTGTGTGTGTGTGTGTACAGTTAAAGCTGACAATGCTGCTTGAGGAACTTTTCTCGCAGCCTCTGGACCTGTACAGTGACCCAGCAGCTTTAGCCACCGCAGTGCAACGACTGGTGAAGGAGCGTGTGCAGGAGATGCTGAAGGCCATGGAGGGAGTCTGAGCAACACCACACTCCTCTGGCGCACACACACACACACACACACACACACACACACACACACACACACACACCTCTGTCCCTGTTTTCTTTCCCTTTCTTTCTCTTTCTCTTCATTTCACTATCTCTACAGGTAAGTACTTATTACGCTGTCTTACTGTGTACACATTTAAACATGTCTTTCTTTTCTTCTCTCCCTGAGCAGCTACACAATACACAACATCGACGGCCTGGCCTCTAACAACACCACCTGTTAGTTTGCTCTCCGACTGCACAAACACCTGCAGCTCCAACACCAGTATCCTTCTTTTTTCTAGTTAATCTTAGTATAGATTTTATAAGATTTTTCTTAGTATAGTATAATATTTATTAACGTTTTTGTATTCTATTTATTAAGATTTTAGTATTCCATTTATTAGATATTTAAGGTTTTTTGTATTTTTGTATCTTTAATCGAATTTTTTAATGTTTTTATTACAGATATTTTTAAGTGTATTTTATATGTATTTAATTATATTCTAATAAAAAAATTTTTAGCATATATTTCAGGCTTCATTGTGATCATTTACAACACTGCTTAAGTTCATGAGGCGCATGTGGAGGGGAACCAGGCGATCACGAACTACAAGACAGCTTCACCTGCCTGTGATAGTGACGTTTCCCTCCCAGATGCGCTGAACAATTTCTGCCCTCGGTTTGAGGTGCAGAACAACATTGTGTAAAGGAAGACCATCCCTCCCCCCAACGATACGGTACTCTGTCTATCCACGGCCGACGTGAGCAGAGTTAATCCATGGAAGGCTGCTGGACCAGACCACGTTCCTGGCAGGGTGCTCAAGGAATGTGCAGAACAGAGAGCATCGTGAGCAGCTGCATCACTGTCTGGTTTGGGAATTGCACCATCTCGGATCGCAAGACACTGCAGCGGATAGTGAGGACAGCTGGGAAAATCGTTGGGAGTCTCTTTCCTCTCTCACGGACATTTACACTACACGTTGCATCTGCAAAGCTAACAGCATTGTGGATGACCTCACACACACTCTTCTCCATCCTGCCGTCTGGGCATGCGGGCCCTCACGACCAGACTGCGTAACAGTTTCTTACCACAAGCCATCAGACTCCTCAGTGACTAAACTGAACTGTAAAGAGCACAATACACACACATGCACACGTATGGACTGAGCTGCACCAAATACAGTTTTACAAATATACATCCACGTCTACATCACCATCCATTTTAAACTGTTTAATTACTGTTTTGCACATTTTCATTACAATACATCATACAACTGCTGATATTATATTAAGTGTTCATACAGTATGTAATCTGGTCAGCACTGCTTTTGTCTTGCACCAGGTTGCACAGATTGCACTTTATGTGGCTAAGACAAACTTACTTAAGTCCTTAGATCTGTTGTTCTATGTATCTCTGTCTTTGTTCTATGTACACCACAGTCCTGGAGAAACATTTTCTCATTTCACTATGTACTGTGTCGGCTATATGTGATTGAAATGAGAATAAAAGCTTATTGACTTGACTTGATACTGTGTTATTTATATGGTTCTCCCAACCAAAAGTCATTTCAAATGGTGTGAATTAATTGGTAACATCTGGTACATTGCGATCAAATGAGTGAATCAAATGACACATTTAATGTAACAAAAAATGAAATAAACACTCAACACGTTTAGTTAGCATATCCTTTAGTGAGTAAAGTTTCCCAGATGGAAGAGCCTAAATCCTTCAGTTTGGTCACCAGTCTGTCAGATGACCGTGTCGAATGTATGAAGGTGATGAAGGTGGAGCAAGTATGATTTTAGTTTCAAACACAATTCAATTCAAGTTTATTTGTAAAGCGCTTTTTACAATTGACATTGTCTCAAAGCAGCTTTACAGAACATAAACATAGAGCAGAAGGTTATTATAAAGAATAATATAAAGATTAATAGAATACAAAATTTAAGATTAATATAAGATATATTTAAATGTGTTTGTATTTAACCCCAATGAGCAAGTCTGAGGTGACTCAGGGGTCTGTGATGAGGAAAAACTCCCTTGAATGGTAAAGGAAGAAACCTTAAGAGGAACCAGACTCAAAGGGGAACCTCATCCTCATATGGGTGACACTGGAGGGTGTGATTATAAATATACAGTCTGACAAATGTTGTATTGATGCAAAAGATCACATGGAGTTCACATCTCGTCTTTAGTATCACAGAGTCTAACTGGAGCTGGTAGATCTCTAGATGCCTCAGGTTCCTCACAGAGTCGGCCTCATCTCAGTGGAGGTCCAAAATCTTCATGGCCCGGAAGACAATCTGAGCTGGTACAATGTCTGGATGCCTCGGGATGGGTAGAAAGAGAGAAGCGGTGGAGAGGGATTAACGTAGCTGCTGTTCATAATATTAGCAAGCACTAGATGACAATGTGCATTTGGTCAGATGTAATAGAGCACAATATTATGGGATGTATTATGTATACGCCTGACTAAAGAGATGAGTTTTTAATCTACATTTAACCTGGTTAAGTGTGTCTGAGCCCCGAACACTATCAGGAAGACTATTCCAAAGCTTGGGAGCTAAATACGAAAATGCTCTACGGCCTTTAGTAGATTTTGATATTCTGGGGACTACCAGAAGTCCTGAGTTTTGTGATCTCAGAGAGCGTGAAGGATTGTAACGTGTTAGAAGACTAGTTAGATACATGAGTGATAAACCATTAAGAGCCTTGTGTGTAAGTAGCAGCAGTTTGTAATCAATTCTAAACTTAACAGGTAGCCAGTGTAGAGATGATAAAATTGGGGTTATATGATCATATTTTCTTGTCCTGGTAAGAACTCTGGCAGCTGCATTTTGGACCAAACTGTAGCCTATTTGTTAAAGATGCAGGACAACCACCTAGTAACAGGGCTCTGAAGTTTTGAAGACAGGCAAGAGTGACATTTCCATTTTTTTTGTTTATTGGTTGTTACGTTAAATCTTACCCAGATTTTACTTTACCACTAACACTAGCAACCCAGTTAATGCTATGTAGATCCTCGTACTCTTTGGTGCTAGTGCTAACTGGCTACTGTCTATATGTCATGCCCACTAAAGTGTTATCACATTTGTGGTAGTTTCTATAATTTTATAATTATTGTTCGTGAATATTTGTTCATTGGAATTAATGTTTGTGAATATTTGTTCAGCTGTAATGGAACTGGTCCCACCATTCTTGCAGTAAATCATTTTTTCTAAATGTCAGGAGTAATTGTGGAGTTCGCCAGCGGGGGGGTAATATGGCGCTTATCGTGCTTCAGGGGGCTTTGCGTCAGTTCGGTCCGCTTTGCGGTTTTCCTCTTTCTGCTGAGCGAGATGAGAAAACAGATGCAGAGTTTGTCTGATTTATTTCTCCTGTTTCCAGGTTGGTGAAATAGTAGATTAAGCTAAGTACCTAAAGTTTAATATGGTAAAATGTTTCCGAATGTTTGAATGTCCGTTAATAAGGCTGTGTTACGAATATGGGGATATATATGTATATATATGTATATATAGCAGCAGTCACATTTTCGCGCCTGATGACGTCACCTGTTGCAGCCAAAGTCACGTCAGACAGAGATCTATTTTTAGCTCCTCAAACATTTTTGTAAAGCCTTAATACTTTTGGAACGTCTGATATTGTTTAAAATGTTAAAAGCTAATGTTAATGTTTATGTCATGGTTGAAAGTTAAGGATAAAAACAAATGTGATATATTTTATAAGTGGTTAAAAAAGAAGTTAAAAATCCGTCAGCTCATGCATTTTAGGAAGAGTAAAGATAACTTTTATCTGGAAATGCAAAATGCATTTAGGAACCATATGTAGGTGATGACATAAGTTTTATTTTGAGTTAAAAAGACAACTCACAGAGTAACACTGGTTATTGTCATTTTGATTTATGTAATCACACCAAACTTAAAACTCAGTATTTGCTGAAAGATGAAGGAAAAAAGACAAATGGTATTTTTGTGTTTATGTAATATTTTTTGTATTTAACTGTGTTTATGTCAAAGTGGACATTGAGTGTTGGTAACTGAGGAGGATGTAAATTGTGAATGTTTAATAAATCCTCTTTTCTCTCTTTCTGCTGAGCGAGATGAGAAAACGGATGCAGAGTTTGCCCTGTCTGATTTATTTCTCCTGTTTCCAGAGAGAGCATATATACGCTGTTTATGTGGTGCCAGCCGGTACCTGTAACATATACACTTATGTGGCTAGATTTCTCTGAGAATTTTAATAAATGGTAGTCATAAATGTTATGAATGTTATAAACTTCACTGCTGTCACTATCCAGATAGCCCCCTGGCCCCTGCTGAAATCTGATTGGCCCCTGATTGGCCCCCGTTCCATCAATCGTCGACGAGAAGAGCAACCGGAGAATTTTTCACAAAGATCACAGATGCAATTTCACCCCCAAACAACTGGCGGCACTCGAGCGTTTAAAAAATTAATGACTGCTGAAATGTATTTGCACAGTACTGAATAAATTATTTTGTGTGCTTGAATGTACCCTGTACTTGGCCCCTGAATGTAACATGTGGCCCCTTAATGGCCCCTGTTACAGAAAAATCCTAGAACCGCCACTGTTTATGATCTTCACTGCTAATGTAATTCAATAATATTCAATATTAATGCTTGCTAGATGTGAGCATTCCATATACAATCTATTGTGACTCTCAAATGTAACACACAATTGTGTAATTGTGTTAAATATAAATAAAAAAAGGGTTAAGAATAGAAGGTAAAGGGTGTGGTTAAATTACCACCTGTACAAGCTACATCATCTACTCTCACCATGAGCTAAGTTTGACCCACTAATAAATTGTGATAACTAAATCCCCACCCAGGTGCAGCGAGTGTCCTCTTTTTATCCTGGGTAATAAACCTATCCTGGAAAATTATTATGAGATGTTTGTGTAATAAAATGAGAATGAGAAGCCAAAAGTGATGAGGTTATCTCATTTGCAATCTAATCTCAACTGCATTTGCATAATCATACTTGGAATTTATAGTATATGAGCTCATATCACCTTGATTTTTGAACGCATTGTGTACAAAGTATGCTAATATGTTAACAAGCTAGCAAACTGGAGGGTGTTAGAATGGTTAATCTTCCATATTTGTTTGCTAGAAGGCAACAAAATCAATGTTATGTCACAGCTTTGAATTAAATATCGTACATTTTATGATGTCATTATCAATACAAGCATCACTCAACGATAACAAAAAAAATCTATTATTATTCTAATCATGTTTAATATAATAAATTCAGTGGTCTGCAGGGCTCAAGTACCTTTTGAATATTGGACCAAGATTTTCAACTGATTCGCTGCTTGTTCTTCCTTTGACCACTTTTGGTAGTACTAACCATTGCATACAAGGAACATTTCTGGAGGAAGATTTCATATCTACCATTTTGCTGAAGCTCTGACCTCTAGAAGTCGCCTAGCCATCAAAATTGGGCCCTTGTTTAAGATTTCTTGCTTATTTTCCCTGCTTTCAACAAATCAATTTTGAAAACACATTTCACCTACCAATGTTTTTAATGTTAAGGATGACCATAATCAAGTTTTTTAATGTTAAGGATGACCATAATCAAGTTTTCTGGCACACCTGGCTTCATGGTGTGCCAAAAACAACCTGCTCCATAACAATAGCAAAACAAAGGAGATCGTCACTGACTTCAGAAGAGGAAAGAGAAGGCACACACACCCCATCCGCATCAATGAGTTGCTGGTTGAATGTGTCTCCAGCTTCAAGTTCCTGGGGATCCACATCTTGGAGGACCCGTCCTGGACCAATAACAACTCTAACCTGGTCAAGATTAGCTCGCCAGCGCCTTTTCCTCTTGAGGACACTGAAGAGACATCACCTGTACTGCTGTGCAACCGAGAGCATCCTGTGTCATGAACGTGGGGATAAAACAGACGCAAATGCAGGATAACGCAAAAGCAAACAGGTTTAATAACTAAAAACATGAAACAAGGACACAGACACCAGAACAAAACCAAGGATTCCGTGCTGCCTTAGGCATGCGGCTTAACTAAATACTAATAATAATTTAGACACATGAGGGACAGGTGTGCAGAGGCGGGGAGACAAGGGAAAGACAAGGGGGCAGACACGTGAACACAGAACGTAAACAAAAAGCACATGGCCAAAGTTTGGGTTGAGTCCTGACATACTGACCAACAGTGTCACAGTCTGGTATGGAAACTGCACGGGCGCAGACCACAAGGCACTGCAATGGGTGGTGAAAACTTCCAAAGACGTCCAAAGGAAACATTGTCTGTGTCGAGCTTGCAGCATTCTTTAAGACTCTTCTTACCCTGCCCATAGACTGTTTGTCCCCTTTCCCTCCGGCATGTACTTCAGGAGCCTCCAGACAAAAACCAGTAGAGCGAGGAACAGCTTTTTCCAAAGGTATGTCTCCTTACTGAACTCAGCCTCCCGGTGATATTATGTATATAACACCCTGTATATAATGTCTAAAGCACCCAGCCTGTATATCTTGTCCATAGCATATTCATCTGTATATTATCTTGTTCATACTATAAATACTGTACTCATACTGTAAATACTCTACATTTTGCACTTGATGCTTATTGCTCTTCTGGTTAGATGTCAAACTACATTTCGTTGCATTGTACTGGTACATGTGTAATGACAATAAAGTTGAATCTAATCTAACCTATATAAATTTAACAAAGAAGTGGTCTGTGGTGACCAAGCACCTTTTGTACCTTTTGTGAGCAGTGCATTTCCTGCTCTTCATTACATCCTCATTACTGTTCTAATCACAGACCTGGATGTAATGCTGAAATAACCACAATCTTAAACTCAACTCATTGTTTTTATTGTTTGTTTGCACACAATTTTCCATTCAGTATAAATAAAATATCATGTAGCATGTACGTCAACTCTTTATTTCTTTAGGCGTGTAAAAGCTAATTATTCCCACGTGATAGTACTCCTGATGAAACTGCTGTGGACTTCAGCTTAATCATTGACTTTATCAGATGTCAAACCCACTAAAAAGCCACTTAATACAGCTGATGCAGATTCCTATTGCTTTTCGAGGTGTGAGCAACATGTTGGGATCGTGTTTTTTAACCATTCTGCTCATTTTAACCCTGCAAACCCATGACAGGTAATTTTTCTACATTATCATGATCTCAGTGGCTGAGGGTAAAAATCTAGATAAGTAAACAGAGTAAACAGATAAGTAAAGATACTATATTAATTAATGTAGCAAATAATGACAGAAAATAGTGCAGTAAATCTGGTTTGATAATGAAAAAGTTTCTCTCTTTTTTAGAAGAGTAGAGCTGGTGGAAATGCGAATTGTTCATTTTTTTTGTTCATTTTGTCCAAACGTTTACAACACCATTTTAATTCTTTGTATGATTTAATGTTCCAGGGCAGTGGAGGGAGCAGAGCAGCGGGCTTATGACTACACCAAGTACCACACCATGGATGAGGTCATTCAAACATTTAAACATTCCTTTATTCTTTGTGTTTAAAAATGTGAATTCGATTACTAAATTGATTTACTTGCTTAGTAAACAATATTTTATTTTGATTTGTTTTTTTTTTGTATTACAGTTTATTTTGTATTAAGTCTTATGTATATACAGTATATTATATACATATCAGTAAAAAATCTAATCTATTTCTTTTTCTTAGTAAGTAATTTATTAAAGTTTTATTTTTTACTTTCTTATTTGATTTATTAAATCATTTATTTACCCATTGTTTTCATTTATTTACTGACTATTAATGATTACATTGTTTTTAATAAATTTACAGGTATTTATTGCTTTTAGTTACTTCATCCAATAACAGCTAATTAAATTTCTGAAATTGCTGATCAGTCGATTTTGTTTGCTGTATAGCACTGCATCATGGATTATTTTCTTTCGTTTATTGGTTCTACGGGTTGGTCTGTTTTATTTTATTTTTTATTGCCATTTATTAAAATTATCTGTCAAATTGTTCATTCACAGATCTCCCAGTGGATGAACATGATGATAAAGGAACATCCTGACGTCGTTACCAGCGTCGTCTATGGAAACACGTATGAAAAGAGGAATATCACTCTTCTGAAGGTAGCTTCCCTTAAAGCTGGTATAAAATTAACTCTCACTAACTCTCACCATCTCACTAACTCTATTTTACTATAATAAATATACCGAAGCCCATGAGTCTGTGTTTGCGTGTGAGGCAGATCGGTTTGAGCAGTACAGAGAAAAAGAAGATGGTCTGGATGGACTGTGGGATTCACGCTCGAGAATGGATCGCTCCAGCTTTCTGTCAGCACTTTGTCAAGGAGGTGGGATTTATTATTATTTTTATAAGTTTATACATTCCAGCTAAAACTGTCACTGCCTTTACAGTACTGTTTTTAATCAAATCTAAACAGATCCTAGGCTCCTACAAAACAGACTCAAAGATCAGCGAGATGTTGAAACATTTGGACTTGTACGTCACCCCGGTGTTGAACATGGACGGATATATTTACTCATGGAAAGACAACACGGTGAATTTACAGCCATTTTCAGAACACAGTACATCTATAAACTGAAATAACCCTTATAGATAAGTACTGTAAACATTTTAAGAATAACTCATATATACAGCTGTAAATATAACACATACTTTATATATATATATATATATAGCTTTCTCTCTCTCTCTCTCTCTCTCTCTCTCTCTCTCGCTATTATTTATATAGTGTTATTTATACTATTTACATGTTTTACTTTTTAAAATGTATTTTCTTATACAATTTCTAAAGACACTTTCTAAAGAAATATCTCATAAGTAAACATAAAATGGATAATTATATTATCTTATCTTCAAAATGGAGCACTAAATATGTCAACATTTCAGTTGCTGTTACATAATTATTTCGCCACAGGCACCAATAAAGTTTTATCTAAAAAATATCTAATCTATACAAACGATTAAGTACAAATGAACAGGGATCCTGATTTCGCGAAGTTGCACTTTCAGCTTTAGGAGGCATATAAAAGCTTTATGAAGCAAAATGCTGACAAAGTATTGCTACCAAATCATAGCCATAGTTTCTAACAATCATCAATAATTCTAATTTCTTATGTACTGTTTTATTTAGACACGGTTATGGAGGAAGACAAGGTCACCTGGCTCTGACAACTGCACATGTTTTGGTACAGATCTCAACCGCAACTTCTATGCTAACTGGGGAAGTAAGTCATGATTTATTGCTTTTACAAATACTACTTATATTTAATTTTTATATAGTGCCTTATTCATCTTATAGATGCATTAGACTAATGGCTAATAGGCACACAGGCCACACCTCCTGAGAGTGACAGATATAGAGGCCTGGTCACCTTCACTGTGATTGACAGACACACAGGCCATGCCTACTTCAGTCTGACTAACAGGCACACAGGCCATGCCTCCTTTATTAGATACTAATGTCATTGTGATTTGCACAGTGGTGGGAATTTCCAGAAACTGCTGCTCAGAGATCTATAATGGACCCTCGGCTCTTTCGGAGCCCGAGGCCAAGGCGGTGACAGACTTCCTGAGTGACAATCGAGACAACATCCTCTGCTTCCTCACCATCCATTCGTATGGCCAGTTGATCCTGCTGCCTTATGGGCACCCCAACATCACGGCCCCCAATGAAGATGAGCTGGTGAGGGCCGTTTCCTTTTCACTATACAAAACTCATAGGATGTCCTTCCATGTTACTGCCTAAACTGCAACTCTGAGTGTGTGTGTGTGTGTGTGTGTGTGTAGATGAAAGTGGGTCTGGCTGCAGCGGACGCCATTAAAGCTGTTCACGGAATGGACTACACAGTGGGAACACCTCCTAACGTGCTTTGTGTGTTTGACCTCTTTTTTTTTTTAACATTAACATGATTTAACTCCAAATTGTTTCATTACAAAATGATTGTTATTATTATTTTTTAGTAATAACATTTAATAATAATAACAGGACTTTGGTTGGGATAGGATTGATTGATTGATTCATTCATTCTTTCATTAGTTCATTCATTCCCACCCCCTATACTTTTATATCATTTATTATTTAACAATAGATACATGGAGCATCATTTCAAATATTTTATACAGATGAAAATGTATGTTTCATTATTCATTTTTTTTCCTAATTTGAGGCTTGGTCACTAAATAATAATAACAATAATAAAAAAGGAGTCTTAAATGAGATAAAAATCCATTTATTTATAGGATTAATTATAGAACGACTATATTCTATATATAGAGATTTTATTTTCTGGTTACTAGTTTTCCTCTGCAACACTTCCATGTTTGTGTTTAGACAAAAAAATGTTTTCAGACATTTGTTATTTTTGTGTATTTAGTTTTTCTTTTTTTATTTCTGTTATTTGAGTTTTTATTTTTACTTACCCACTTACTTTTTTCAGTTTAACTTATTTTCTGATAACTTTTCTCAGATGTTTAAACGTGGTTATTCCTGCGTTTGACAGCATATTTTCTTAATATCTTTCAGACCCCAATTCGGGCTCGTCTCGTGACTTTGCGCGTCTCATCGGCATCCCGTTTTCCTTCACGTTTGAGCTACGTGATAAGGGTCAGCACGGCTTCATGCTGCCGGAGGATCAGATCCAACCCACGTGTGAGGAGGCGTATCAGGGCGCGCTGTCCATCATCACGCACGTCCACGATAAAACCTTCGTCCGTGCTGCAGCTACAAGCATCGCAGCCACGCTGTGGAGTATTTGCCTGGCTTTGTGGCTCTCTAGCGCCACCGTCTGAGCTGAAATCAATCACATACTTTAAATAACATGGATGATTCTGTTATTATCTCCCCAGTTACATAAAAAAATCTGTAGCATTATTCAGTTCTAAACAACACTCTGGAAATATATGTATAAGTATAAATGGTACAATTTTGTTAGAAATAAATTATCACACAATTTTAAAGGTATGTATGTACACCCCTCCCCCACCCCCATATGCTAATATTTATCCTTATAATATATAATAAAAAATATTATATTGTAAAATAACAATAGTAACCATTCTAAAGATTTTCTTTCTGCTCCTGGAATTGTAATGTTCTCTAATGACGTTTTTTACCTTCCGTAAATGATCTGACTTATTTGGTGCATCATGGGACTCTGGCAGCCTTGTTATCTAGACAGACCAGTATTTCAGTAAGATAGAACAATTTACTTAATTAAAAAGAGAATATATAACGGGTAAAATAACTAAAGCATGAATGAATGCATCCTCAAACCATTAAAGCAATTAGATATCGATGAAAACAGGTTTATGGGACCCATTAGGGTAAATCCTATTAAGACAATGCAGTATTTTTAAAGAAGACGGTTTTTATGTATTTCTCAATTGACCCTCAATTGAATTTATTAATTATCTTATTGAAAGATGGAGGAAACAATGACTAATAGACAATAGTGGGATGTGGTAGCTCAGTAGTTAACGTTGGGCTACTGATTGGAAGGTTATGGGTTCGAACCCCAGGTCCACCAAGCTGCCACTCCTGAGCCCTTAACCATCAATTGCTCAGTTGTATAAATTGAAATTAAAAAAATGTAAGTCACTCTGGATAAGAGTGTCTGCTAAATGCTATAAATGTAAATGGTTTGTGTAACGTTAAATGAGTCATCAGAAATTAAAATGTCATTGGTTTGAAAAGAGAACAAAATCTAGCAATATAGACTTCCACAATTCTTTGAATCAAAATTGTGTGATGGCAAAATGGTACGTTTTAAGATTGCTGAAGTCTGGAACAGGAAAATCGTCCTCTGGAAACACAACATCCACAAGTGGGCAGCATTTAGACAAACATCAAAGAGGTGCCATTCCGACAGCAACTTATCAGGACATGGATTCTGATTTATTTTAAAGTGCTTGTTGGATTTGTAAAAACGAACTAGAAGAATAATGAAATGAAAATAAAGAAATTGAGAATATAAAGTATTTAAAATATATAAATAATTTATAACTTATAAAACATAAAGAATCCAAAACTAAAAGAACGAAAAAGAAAAGAATGTGTAAAATAATATATTATATAGCATATAGTCTAATGTATAGAAAGAAAACAGAAGGCGAAGAATTTAAGGAGAAGAAAACAAAAGAAAAAGGACGGAAAAAAAGGCATAAAGAAAGACAGACGGAAAGAAATAAACAACAAAAAATACATGCAAATATGTAAAAAGGAATACATAATGTAATTGTATAATAAATAAGTATATAAAAAAGAAAGAAAAAATAATAATTACATAATTAGACAAATAGGAAGGAAAGAAAAAAAAACGAAAGAAATAGTTGGGATGATTAAATAAACCATATTAAATCATTTCGCTCGATTGGTCACAGTGTGTTTTCACACGTCGTCTCAGCACTTGGCTCCAGACCAGCATACTTTCTTTCTTTATTTGTTTACTTATTTAATTATTGCAGTACACAGTTAGAATAATGAGAGGATGTGGAGGAGAGGAGTGAATCCACATCACCGTCACCAAGGCGCTAATGAAACACCAGCTTAATGAGATTATTTTCTTACATACACTTCTGCGCGAGCGTCTGTGCGTGTGTTAGCAGACCGGCGCGCGCACTCGCTCACCTTATTAGCCAATCAGAGCCTCAGCGATTACAGCACGCGCATACACAATACACATTAGCCGTTTGTTCGCACCGCGTGTGTGTGTGTGTGTGTGTGTGTGCGCGCGTGTGCGAAGCTGTTTGATCCTAAACCAGACAGGATGGTCACACTCAGACACTATGATGAGGTTTACACAGAAGGAAGAAACAGACAAATAAAGTGGGCAGTAAATTAATTAAGTTTCTCATTCAGCTGTTCTAGCAGTTGGTCGCGTTTTTATCACCCAAGCACTAGGTAAACACTAGAGTTTATTTTTTCCAATAGCAAATTTATACGAGTGATTAAAATCAGTGAGAGCAATCACCGCTTCCTGAGAACTCCCCTTGGATTATGTGGACAAATGAATGAAAATGTCTCGCTGTGTACATACATTTATTATTACATACATCTCTATTCCCTATTAGAACTGTGTACTGGTTCTGCTTTGGGCCTATTGGTCCGTTTCGGTCATTATTGCACTGTTGTGTGCTGTTTGCACACATGCACTTTATTTTGTCTCATGTACAGTAGATTTGTGTTGTTTCATGTGTATTGTATCAGCTCTTTATGGCTGAAATGACAATAAAGCTACGTGACCTGACTCGACTACATACGTACATCCAAAGTATATACATATAAACATATATACATGCATACAAACTGTACATACACACAAAGACAAGCATTACGTAAGTTAAAAATAAACAAGAAAGAATTCAAGATAGAAAGAATAAAAAAAAAATAAAAAATTCAAAACTACAAAAAAAGAAAGAAAGAAAGAAATGGGTAAAGGAAATGAATAAAAATAAATAAAAAATAAATAAAATAAACAGAGAAATGGAGGAAATTAAGGAGAGAGAATACAAAATATGAAAGAATAGATAGGAAAAAAGACTTATGAAAACAATAAATAAATAAAATAATACTGGATATAGGTATTAATTAAAAATAGTTAATAGATGAAATTAGAAGAAAATGAAAGAGAAAGACACAGAAAATAGAATAAAGTATGGAGAATGAAGTAAAGAAGGAACACAACATAGATAGATAGATAGATAGATTTGTAGCTAGTATAAACCTTTCATATCATGCAAGTAAGGACCGACGAAGCCCCGCCCATTTCTGGAAGAAGTGGGCGGTGTCAATGCCAACTCGATGGGCGGGGTTTTGTTCGGGTCTTTAACGCACCGGCGGCGAAGTGAACTGCGAGTGCAGCAGTGAGTTCTGCCACGAAACGAGTCATTTTGACAACGTCTCTGATTTATAGTGGGGTTTTCTTTAGGGACGATGTCAGCGTAATTTCATGATTTTTAAGGAGTCAGACGATTCCCTGAAAAACAATTCACACCTGGATTATTTACAGAGTTCTTTATAAAGAGGAAACAATCTGGATAAAGAACCAAGGACGGAATTTGGCGGAATTTGCCATTTGTTTTTATTTTTTTGTATATTGAATATATGAAATAATCCGACTCCTGATTTGGAGATTACCGTTATTTACTAACTTGTCAGGTTGATAATCCCGGGATTGACTTGTATGTAATCCCATTTCCCACCGTCATGGATTTGATGTGGAAAACTCTGCTCGCACTGTTGCTCATCGTATGTCGACTGAAACTGTCCGTGTCCACGATTTTAGAGTCCATTTACTGGAACACGTCAAACACAAAGTGAGTCTCAATCCATCTTTCCATTTCTGAGTTGTAAAGTGGCATATGTGTTTGACAGGGCTGATAGGGATATCATGTAATATAGCATCTAAACTGTATATTCATGTTTGTTTTTTTAATACCCTAAACAATTCATTGCATGTTCAGAACAATACGCTTTTATCCACTTAGATGAAGGATGTAGGACTAATACATTCTCAGAGAATACAACTAAAGGATACAATTTTGCATTAGAAATGGTCTACGATGGTTAAATGATAAGAAGTATACATTGTTGTTGTCATGGATTATCAGGAGTGTTGTCATGTCAATTTGTTTGCATAGACTATCATTTCTAGTGTATTTACAAGAACACCTCGAACATAAACTAAAGCACAAATTTTAAAATAAACTTTTATTTTAAACAAATGAAAACATCAGATACAGACGTATAAAACTATAGTGAAGGAAGAAGTTCTGCACACTTGTAAGCATGAACATTGTAGTTTATATCAAGTTCACAGAGAAAACTATAATTTAGGAATGAATGAAGATTGTAGTAAAATGCTTACTTTACAAAATATTTTAAGACCCAAAATGACACTAAGTGGCTTGGCCAGTAATTAGTTACATGATATTCTTGCCATGGAAGCTCCATAATATTGGCACCCCTGCTTTCCATTTGGCTGCCAAGACATCAAGGCAGTGTCCAATTCGGAAGGCCACATAAGGACAGCTGTCTCCTCAGGTTCCTTATTTTGGGCAAATTTGAAGGTAGCATGGCATGTGTCCTTTGTAGAGAAGGCAGTCCCATAATTCTGACCATCTGTTTGCTTCATCAAGTGAAATATCCCAAGGTGTCGAGTGAAGAAAAATACGGGGACTGTTTCGATTTTATGACACTTTTACGATGCATCATTATGAGGCCAAATAAAGGCTTCAGTAGTAACTTTCTCCATTCTTCTGGCAAGGTTTGGTCGTACCAATAAACCCTCAGCGGTGACTTCGAGCTGCCCATTTGGACCCTAAACTGAATCCATATTAAGATCTGACTGACATTTAAAATCAGTGGATTAAAATAAGCATTTTTATTAGCTGGAGAGATCCTTCTGTGTATATTTTTTGGATAAATTTATTTTCCGGTAATTAGGCTGTCAAAGAAAGTAAGGACGAAAGGGTTGGGACTAACCCGGCTTAAGATCTGGATAAGTTTTTGTTATTAAAGCGAACCCCCTAAAATCCATGAATTCTGTTTTCATGAGCTCCAGGAACTGTTTTGTCATGGGGCTTTGGAGACAAAAGACTCTCAAGGTTCAGAGATCAATCCTTCCCCAACCCCAACTCTCTCCCCCCTCCTCCATCCAGCTTTCTCCACACGGTTGGGTCTGTATAGTGCAGTTAGAGTTAAAGCCGCAGGGGGGTGAAGGAGGGGCGCTAACGCTTCCTGACTTCCCAGGGACCCTCAGGAGTGCAAAACCAGCCAGTTTTGTGTGTGTGTGTTACAAGCTCCTGATGGTTTTACGAGGATACTGTAGGCCTTAAAAAGTGGAAGCCTGTCAGCCTTGTTTGTTTTATGGGCTTTTCAAATGGGTTAAAAATCGCTTACGACAAGTCGGAATCTTTTCTACACATGTACAGTGGGTTAAGACATTGACAATCAAGACAATAGAGTACACCCAGCTGCCCTGAATTTTTTTTTAAAACATTTTTAAATTGCAAAAATCACATTTTCAACGAACTCGGTCTATCATGGGATTGTTTTAAAATAGACCCGAAACCTTTTTGTTGATGGATGGAATTATGGCTTATGGATTATTTTATTGTCTTCTGTGACTCAGACATGTCTCATGTGCTGTTAATTTTGCTGTTTTTTTCCTCAAGGGTTCTTCTTCGGTTTCACTGAAAAGTTCATAGTTTTTTAAAAGGGTTCACTGGTTCTGATTTGAACAACTGAATTATAAAATATTTATAACTCACTAGGAGAACAGAGGGGGGTGTTGATTATGGTGTATTCAATAACTGATTACCACCACATGCTTAGTATGGAGAATTTATTAAATAAAACTTAACAGTTAAAGCAAACTCACTCTAGCTATGCACAACTCATGACCCAATTGCTTCAAATCAAAACCAGGCCATTTGTTTTGAACGTATCGCTTTAGCAGTAAGAGCCTGATTTGCTCTGGCTGAATTAAGCTCGGAGCTAATCGGTCTCATTAGTCTAGGAAATGCCATCAAAAAGGAAACAGATGTCCATGCAGCGTATGGGTGCACTCTCGTGTCACGTTCGCTACATGGAAACATTTAGGGCGCAATCCACACCTGTGAATCCGAGAGCAAAGGAATCTTAATGGTCTGCACGCTATTTAATAAGAAAATGTGAGAACGTAAAGGAGACTCCAAAGTATTTATAGGATTGCAAATTTCTGAAGCTCTCCCATAATTGTTATACGGCCACTTTCTAATTCGGGTTTAGGACAAAACGTCTGAATCAGAGGAGGGAAATTGCATGGCGTCATTCACCGGGTGGTTTACAGCACAAGGCTTCCTCCTGGAGTAAAACAAAAGCCGGCTTGCTTTGTTTGAAACCACTAGCTCGTAACAGTCTCGAGGGTCAGCGCCTTGAGTGGATTTGGGTTAAGCATTTTAATCAGTGTGTACCAAAGCTTCTCTTTAAAGCCCAGTGTTTGGACAGGACTACATAATTCAGACTTGTTCACATTCCTGCTTTACTGATCTGATTGATCATGGCCATTCTAACCAGAGACGGATCGCTCAGGAGTGTTTTAGCCGTGTGATAATAAGCCCCTAAGCCATTTGTCAGAATCATTTCTAAAATCCACTTTTGTATCCTTGTTTATGTGAAGCGTGCATTTATCCACAGCTGATCCTATAAAGATGATTGCGCTCAAGGGCTTTGGTGGATTAGGAGGAAAAAAATTCTTCCACCAACTCCATATGAAATTATAAACAGACACTCATTACATCATTTTGGTCCAACATACATCAGTTTTGTCTTAGTCACACCAGGCTTCTTGGACTATTCGCCATCACATCATCTTGTCTTGTTTCTAGGAGTTCCCTTCCAGGAAAATGCCGGCACACATTGTGGGTAGCGTTGACACAAATTATACGCAAACTAACGTCACTTGTAGTTCATCGTCTTGGTTTTTCCCTGGCAGTTGTTTAGTGCTTGGAGGAGAAACAGACACATGGAGGGGATGTCTGAATAAAAAATGGAGTGCTAATTGACCGATACTAAATTTTGGTTCCAGAGAGAGTGAGGTTCCAGACAAATGACTGTTGGCGCTGTGTTTTTTTTTAGATTGGTAGCAATCTGAAATCATTGCTTGCTGATTTTACCCAGTTGATTAAACAGGTGGTGAGAAGTTACATTTAGACCCTATAATCATCAATATGTTATTTGTAGAAACAGTGGCCAACTACATATTTACGTTATATTTAACATTTGTTATTTTCTAGGTTTGTACCCGGCAAAGGCATCACCTTGTACCCTCAGATTGGGGACAAAATGGACATTGTGTGTCCCCGACTCAAGCCTGGCCAGAGCGCAAGCACCCGTATCGAATATTTCCGTGTGTACCTGGTCACACAGGAACAGCTTGAGAGCTGCAGGGTGGAGAAGGGCAACGTGGCGCTGCTGAACTGCGACAAGCCAGACCAAGATGTCAAGTTCACCTTCAAGTTTCAGGAATTCAGTCCCAACCTGTGGGGCCTTGAGTTTTTTAAAGGCAAAGACTACTATGTTATCTGTAAGTACTTTACCAAATATACCAGCAATATATAGGCCCTGTGATAGAGAGATTGATATAGGTAATTCAGTATAAATATGTGTTAATATGCCTTGTTTAATATGCTGGTTTGCTCCAGTTAAAAGTGATGCTTTTTTTTATCAGTTAACTGTGCTTGTTGATTATGATAAAACCAGACACGTAGTAGGTTTGTTTATTATAATCAGTGATGGCTCAGAATTAGGTTGTTCACTAAACCTATCAGTGAACCAAGCTTGAAAAATCTGAGGGAGCATGTGTGTGCCCCTTCAGTTTGAATGGGCATGATGCTCCAGATGGCTTCATCCTGTGGTTTTGGCTCTGAGTGCACTTAGCAAAATAATCCAAGGCTCAACCTGGTATTTCTGTTGAGCCCCAACCTGTGGGGCCTTGATTTCCTCCAAACTGAAGACTACCATATCATCCTTGCGTAGCGAGCCAAATGTGGCTGATTGGACCTATGTCTAACAAATCTGCTGAATTGCGATAAGCGTGTCTTTTCTATGAGTAGGTTGTTAGTCATCCGGTCCATTTTAAATGTCTAGTAGTAACACAACAAATCGATTGGATGAGTTCTTTAATCTTGAAGACATTTCACGAGCCATCTGCTATTCATCAGATATTCATAGGTTCATCAGTAACTGCTCGGATGAATGGAGAAGCTTCTTCAAGGTTATAACACAAGTCATTTTGATTCACTAGATGTCTCGACCGTTTCTTTTCTTCTCAAAGGATGGCTTCATCCCGTGTTTCTGGCTCTGTGCACAGTTAGCAAAATAATCCGAGGCTCAGTCTGGTATTTTTGTTCAGCCCTGTGGGGCCTCAAGTTCCTACAAGGCATATGCTATCACATCATCTGTGTGCAGCAAGCCAAACGCATCTGATTACAGGGTATATGCGGCTTCTTTCACAAGTCTTATATTTAATTGAATTAATTTAAGGGCCCAGAAATCTTACATTTTTGTTTTCTCCCCTGAGGTTTTAAATATGTTAGCCCTGTAATGCATTATGTATCAGAGGTATTCATTTACATTGTTTCACTGAAAAAAACAAAACAGTGATGCCTGTATGCCACCTGGAGACATCAAATAAATACGAAAAAACCCCACCTTTGATAGACCAAAAAGAATCAGGCAGCATTACTTTTTCACTGCTTAACAATTTTTAATACTCAGTTTTGCTCACTATTTTAACTCACCTTAGTCTGTTTTATGGAATTTACTAATCTTGTTAGATCTTTTACCTCAGCTTTATCCACTTTGTTAGATCTTTTACCTCTGCTTTATCCACTTTGTTAGATCTTTTACCTCAGCTTTATCCACTTTGTTAGATCTTTTACCTCAGCTTTATCCACTTTGTTAGATCTTTTAACTCAGCTTTATCCACTTTGTTAGATCTTTTACCTCAGCTTTATCCACTTTGTTAGATCTTTTACCTCAGCTTTATCCACTTTGTTAGATCTTTTACCTCAGCTTTAACCACTTTGTTAGATATTTTACCTCAACTTTACTCGCTTTGTTAGATTTGTCCCTCAGCTTTTCCCCTGTTGTTGAAAATTATTTATACACACCTCATCTTTATCGGTTATGATCTATTGCCTCACCATTGCTCACTTTGTTACTTTCTTCTTTTTTTGGTGATTACTAAATTTGTATATTTTCACTTATAAACCCTTGCACTACGAGCAAAGATTTAAAGAAAATAGAGAACATTAACCCCATCCAATGATTGTTGTCCTGATGTCCTTAAATTACATTACAAGTTGTATAAAAGTGTATCAAGAAGAGTCTTTTTTAGTTTCATTTGCCCAAAATCTGTAGATTACACACTAGTCGCTGTGAGCCAAAAACGAAAACTGCTGTAGGTCTGCGTCAGCCTGAATTGCAGTAGTAGTAAGTCACGGTTGACTTGTGCTTCAGTTGAGAACCCAGTTGAGGAGCATCTTTAAGATCATAACACACCACATGTCTTTTCCAGCATATTATCCAAAAATGGTTTTCTCCTGTTTCTGGCTTTGAGTGCACTTAAATTAATCCCAGGCTTACATGGCTTACCATGATTCCTGTATTGAGGAAAGCAGTTGACAAGCATGCTAATATTTACATTAGCACGTGTGCAAAGTTTGTACGTCGTCTCTAATCGTGCTAAAAATGTTGCCACCTTTTTATTCAGTCCAGCTCGATTCCATTTACTTCATGCTAACATTTACATTAGCAGGTATTCCAGATTTGTCATTCTTCTCTGAGCATGCTAACAATTTAGCCATTTCAATCCCAGCGATGAATTCAGTTCAGGCTTGCCAAAGCTACTTGGCTGCATTAAGCTTTTACAAAGAACAGCAATCAGAGTAATTATAATGATTATGATGATTAGCATAGTTATAGGATCCAGCTGGGTGGGGGTGAAATACATAGCATGGCGCATGAAAGAAGCTCCACATCATGATCACTGAGTAAACCTTTACCACAGTTTACGATATTGTCACGTTTTCACGTGGAAACACTTGAAGCAGAAGGTTTGTCTGCTATTGTTTTACATCATTGACAATTGGCCATTTTTTGTTTCTAGTAGAGTGTGTGTGTTTGAGGACCATCGCATGTCCACCCTCATACTGTCTCAGCTGCACATTCCTGAACGAGTGTGAAAGGGTTTCGCAAGATTTGCACGCCCCAAATCGCTAGGCCACTTTGACGGGATTTGATTTTTCTGACCTAAATGGTATTGATGTGTGTGTGTGTGTGTGTGTGTGAGTGTGAGTGTGAGTGAGCTAAGTGTTTTAGGGATGGGTGGCTGTATGGATGTGCTAGGTCCCAAGGTTGCCTGCCTTTTGCAGATCATCATCACACTCAAGTGTTTAAAAGCATTCATGAATGCACTGACTTGTTCATAGCCAAGAATCGGAATTGTGCTAAAAGTCATTCTTTTTTCATCCTTGCTTTCAATCTAAGTTCAATCTGCATTTCTCTTCTTTCTTTCTTTCTTTCTTTCTTTCTTTCTTTCTTTCTTTCTTTCTTTCTTTCTTTCTTTCTTTCTTTCTTTTCTTTCTGTCTGTCTGTCTGTCTGTCTGTTTTATATTTGCCTCAGTGGTCTGATTGTGGTGCTGTCTGTGGTGTGTATGTGTGAGTGTGTGTGCAGGGGTTTGTGTACCTGAAGGAGTTGAAGTGAGTGTGTGTAGTCGAGTTGTAATGCTGTGTCCTTGTTTGTGTACAAGGAAGGGTGAATGTGTGTGAGTGTGTGTGAGCGAGTACAATTTTTGAGCTTGAGCTTGTGGCTGAAATTACGGCTGCATATGTTTAGTCCAAATGAGCCTTTACTGCTGGAATGTGTGTGTCTAATTACACGTTTCCAGCTTGTGTGTGTATATGACAACACGTGCCTCTGACCAAGGGTGTGCTACAGGATGTGTGTACTGTGTGTGTGTTTGTGTGTGTGAGTTTATGGGCTTCAGAATGAATGTGTGTGTGTGTGTGTGTGTGTGGCAGCTGCAGTGTGTGCTCAGTGACTTTGCGGCTGACTGCACAGCCTGAGGCGTGTGTGTTTGTGTGTGTGTGTGAGTGTGTGAGTCTGTGTGTATGTGTGTGTGTCTTCATTCAGGCAGAAGGGTCATATGAACACAAAAGTGAGATCGCTCATAGCCAAATGGGGCATGTTGGGTGGAAACCTCCTTCTCTCTCATCTTTCAATCTCTTTTTTTCCTCCATTCCTTTCTATCTTTCATTCTTTTTTTGTTTCTTTTTTATATTTCAATCAATTATTTAATACAAATATTTGCCTGAATATTTTATTTTCTTCTTAATTCTTTCCTTTAACCCTTTCATTCATTCCTTTCTCTTCTGCTGCTTTCTGACATTATCACAAACTGTCTTTCTCTTTCGCTTTTTTCTCTCTCTTCAGTTCATCTGTCATTTTCCTTTCTTATGTATATTAATTGTCTTCCTCCTTCTTCCTCCTTTTCTACTTTTCTCTGCGTTATTATTTTAACATGTTGTTTTCTTTATTCTTTTTATTTGCTTTTCTCTTTTCCTGTGTTTTTTCTATTTCTTTCTTTCTTTCTTTCTTTCTTTCTTTCTTTCTTTCTTTCTTTCTTTCTCTATCCATTTCATTTTGTTTTTCTCTCTCAGTCTCTGTTTCTTTTGTTTTTTTTTATGCCTTCTTTATTTCCTTTTCAATCTTACTTTATATATATATATATATATATATATATATATATATATATATATATATATATATATATATATATATATATATATATTCCTTCCTTCACAGTACAAGAAGCAGCATGGCAAATGACACAACAATAACACAACATTTGTCAGCCTGATCACTGCTCCGTGTGTGTGTGTGTGTTTGACCTGCCACACACACACACACACACACACACACACACACACACACACAGCAGTTTTTGTAAGCCTGCTGAGAACAGCGAATTTCTTTTCCGATAAATCAACAAGCTCATTTCCAGTGCAGAGCAGGGCTACCAGTTTAAGCCCATTCCCTCACACACACTCACTAATCCACAGAGAACAGGGCCACCAGTTTAGCCATCTTATACACTACTCTACTCTAACCGTCTCTCTTGTTTTTCTTTTTCCCTGCAGCTACATCAAACAGCACATTAGAAGGCCTGGATAACATGGAGGGCGGTGTGTGCAAAACCAAATCCATGAAGCTGGTGCTCCGAGTGGGACAGAGTGAGTGTCACAGGAATTATTATATTCTTATATAAAGAGACAGATACAGTATATGAAAAGATACAGTAGAGGGATATATATGGAAGAATATGGAGGAAATAGAATGAGTAAAGTGAGAAAGTGGGACCAAAAACAAGGTGGAGAGAAAAGTGAAGAGGGAGACATGGAAAATAGGAGGAAAAGGAAAAAACAAACAAATCCAGAATGAGAGAAGAGTGAGATAATGGAGAGAGACAAGAAAGGAGTGAAAAAAGAGTGAAATAAGAGAAAAAACTGGAGGCTTGGAGTCAAACATCGCGTCAGCATGGAGAAAAATAGAACAGGAGAAAGGAAACAGAAAGAAAAAGGGAGCGAGACAGAGGAAATAGAGTGAGAGAAGGATAAGAAGGGGCAGAAAAGAGGGTGAGAGATAAAAAAAAACAAGGAGAAAAGAGACTGAGACTGAGAGAGAGCAAAAGAGAGGGAGAGAGAGTGCACAGAGAGATACATGATGAGAAAAAGGTGGAGTAAGAAAGACAGAGGACAAGTGGAAACACAGGGAGACAACAAACGGAGCTTTTTTGCCTAACATGCCCCATTTTCCTGCAGGCAAATTTTTTTTTGTTCAGGCCCCACACACACACACACACACACACACACACACACACACACACAGTAATCCAGTGCAGTTAGGATGTAGTGCGTCACTGTAGCACATGAACAATGGCACATATTATTCTGCAGTTCATCAGCAATCATCATTTAGCCTGTTTAGTGTGTGTATGTGTGTGTGTGTGTGTGTTAGCCACCTCTCAGCGTGTAATTGAAATGTCATGTGTAGTTGCCTCCTGTAGTTGCGCCGGCTGTCCTCTTCCTCCTCTTTTACGCCAATTCATTACATCTCTCCACCTCATCCTGGAACCTTCAGCTCTGCTCATTTCAACCCCAGAACTGGGGTAAAGAAATACGCAACATTCCGATGACTTTTATCCATTTAGGGTTGCATTTGATGTTACTTCTTGTTCTTGCTTACCTTATAGCAGCTAGTCTGTGTAAAAAGTTATTTTCAGTCTCACTGGTCTTCTAGTTATTAAAAGAGATTATTATGTTTGTAAATGTGTGTTTGTGTGTCTCAGGTCCTAGTGATGCAGTCTCAGAGAAAGAACATCCTAAACACTCAGACAGCGACCACCAGAGCACCTCCAGCAAAGACAACGATGTGCTCAGCAAAGTCGGTACGTGTCACAGTTTGACTTTTTAGTTTCACTGTGAACACAAACAACAAGGAATACAAAAAGAGGGAAAAAAAGAAAAGAAAAGAAAACATGGAAAAGAAAGAGAGAGAGAGAGAGAAGAGGGAGGAAGAAAGTGGAGGGAGGAGAGTGAGACAGTTGAAAGAGCGATGGTGAAAAGACAAGGAAAGAAATAGAGAAAAGAGATAAAACACATACCGTACAGTAAATGAACTCACAGATGCCAACTCTGATTGGCTAGTGTGCCTGTGACTGACAGGGGAGTGGGCATATGCTGTCCCACCCACCCATAAAGCAAGGAAGGCAGAGTGAACTCTGTATTGTTGTGATGCTACAGAGTCCCATGTGTGCTGCTTTAACTACAGAACTGAGAAATATGAGACAAAAAAACATAAACCTACGTTTAATCCCTAACATTAGACTATATTTTTTATATAAACATACCTTTTATCTTATTCATTTATGCTGTCCTTTTGACAAACTTCTGTCTTAATTCACAAGCACCTTTTTTTTTGTACATTTTGTATATATAGCATATTTCATTTCATAGCATATTAGCATTATTTCAGTATTTATTTCTCTTGTGTAAACTGAAGCAAAAAAGAATTTCCTCCCGGATGAATAAAGTTATCTTATCTTATCTTATCTTATCTTATCTTATCTTATCTTATCTTATCTTCCCAGAACAAGACAGAAATGGTGGCGAGTCTGTGGGTGTGTCTGGCTCCGAGGTGGCCCTGTTCACCGGCGTGGCCTCAGGAGCCTTCGTCTTGGTGGTTCTCTTTATCGTGGTGCTGGTGGTGTTCACACGCCGCCGCCGCCGTCGTAAGCAGGCGGCTCAGTGTTCGGCCCCACTGGCGCTGCACCCCATCCCCAAACGCAACAACAACAACAATGGCTCAGAACGTAGCGACATCATCTTCCCACTGCGAGCCTCCGACAGCTACTACTGCCCCCACTACGAGAAGGTGAGCGGGGATTATGGCCACCCAGTCTACATTGTCCAGGAAATGGAGCCCCAGAACCCAGCAAATGTTTACTACAAAGTCTGAACTAATCAGAACCTTTGAGCCTCATCCAAGACTGAAAAGAAGTTCTCAATCGAGAGATTGATTGCTCAGAATAAATGAATCAGAGATAAATGACTCTTGGAAAGAAGCCATCAACTGTCCAGGAGCACTGAAAGCCCCGGAACGGTCTGAATCACTGTCTGGGTTGGGGAATTACTGCTTCTAAAACATGGACGCCGTGTGATTTGTATCAGTCCGGGACTGAAAGCTTTGAGGCTGTAAGTGTCGACTGAGAGCTTGTGCTCAAGTTTCAGCCTGGCTGTAGAAAAGAAACATGCTCCTGGCTCAAGCCAGTGAATCAGAGACAAATGACTCTTGGAACGAAGTGAGGACTTTCTCTCAGCTCTCCAGTCAACACTTTAATTCATTATGGCACACTGAGGTGCTACAGTATCGATTCATGACGGCGTCTCGCTCAGGGGAGGAAAACGGAGCCAAACCCGCACAGACCTATAGAAACAAAATCCACAGATTTACATCCTGAAAAAAAAAAAAACGAGTTAGGGCAATAACTTTCAAGCTACATAATCATTACCCATTTGTGGGAGGTTTACATTTTACTTCTTGTACCTCTTCTCAGTCTCAGGGCAGAAAAATTATGATTGGTGATCTGCAACGGTCAATGAAATGGAGATGCTGCAGAAATTTTCTGTTTCCATTTTCTTTTTGATATAAGTTGCAAAGTTGCTAATTCCCCAGGTGAACCTGCTTTTTTTTTTCACTTGTAGACGTTTTTCTGATACATGTTATTCCTCATTTGAATCTTTTTAGACAGGAACGTAACTTAAATACAACAAGAACCTCAAGCAGTTTCTAAACAAATGTTGACAAATAAAGTTCTGAGTATGTGTTTATAATTGCTCAGCTTTAAAAATCTTTTGTTGTTTAGCTACATAAACTAGATAGACAAATTAAAGACAACAGAAACTTAGTTTTACCTTGGAATTGTGTTTTGTTTTGCTGTGCATGATGCAAACTGTGCATTTTTTCTTTAAACGAAATTAAGTTACAAATAAATCATGTTTGACCTCTCTTAATCCAGCACACACTTTTTAGTGTGAAAACATTTGTTTAAATTGAAAATACTTTCCATAATTTGATCAAAAGAAAAATATAACAATTTGGAAAACTTAACCTTCTAGGAAAGTTAACTTAAACTGTTCGGAAGCAACAAACCAAAAAACTTAGCTAGAGGTAACCATTCGTAAAAGAAAAATGCGATTTCATGCGAAATTTTTTTCAATAAAATATGTGTTGAAATTTGATCTAAATGTTTTGTTTGTATTTTAATCTCCCATCCCCAAATCCTTAGCAGTAAAAAACACTAGTGTGTTAAAAGCCTATTATATTTTGGAACTATGTTACTTGATGAAAACTGACCAAACAACAACAAAACAATGTTTTATTGAGAAAACGAGTCAGCGCTAAACACCAGTATCACACATTACCATTTTTGGAGAACTAGCCTTGCTTTTCTGCCCTGAGATGAGATGATTATCTTAAATGAATAACCCCCCCATCCCCTCCCAGGCCCTTCTTAACATGTTCAAGCAAACTACAACCTTAAAGTCTAATTCTATAACGGATAATATTATATTTGACAGTCGGAGAAGCAGAAGGTTATGGGAGCAGATCTGTTGGCTTGCACTCCGTCAACAAAGCTTGAATGTTCAGGAAAAATGAGAGGCTTTAAGTCTCAGCGAATTTGCATCACGAGCCAGTTTGGTTGTCTGGTAAAGCATGAAGATTGAGTCATAATTTTGGATGCCATGATGGTAAAGCTGGAGGAGAAATGTTTTCTGCATCCCATAATGCATATCAGGTTCCTGCTGCTTCTCCTCCATATGTTGTTTCTGCATCAGGGCGTCTGACACATTTAGCACGATTTTCAGACTGCATGTGGTTCTGGATCTCGCTGCCTTGGGCGTCTTGTCATGGACTTTTAATCAACACATAAAAGACATGTCCTCTTTGTTTACCCAGAAATGTAAATACTACCTAAAGCCTTTTTTGTAATAAATTATGTTTTAAGTTATGGTTTGTATAGATCCATAAAGAGGATTGTTTCTTATTTCCTTTCCACTTCTCAGACCCGGGCATTGATGTCACTGATTTTTGAATCTCAAGTTTGTTGCTCACACACTGAAAGAATGTTCCATTGCAGCTGAATGAATTATGATTGTTCGATTGAATACATTCATGATGGTGCTGCTTCTGAAGGAGCTTTGTTTAAAAATAAATAAATAAAGATTTTTTTTAATAAAGCTGGTGGCATGGGTACATTCACACAAATAAAATATTTTACTATATTTACTGCATTTACCTCACAAATATATATTATAACTAACTCTATCAATCACATCTGCTAAGCTTTACCAATAATTACCGCTCTAATACTACTTCCTGGATTTGTCTGTTTACTCTAATGCTTCCTTTTCATATTTTATGCTAGTTTTATGGGCTAGCATCTTTACTATAATGCTATATTCTCAGTTTCAGGTCTTAATTTACCTAATTTTGTTTGTTTACTGTAGCGATGGTTTATGATTTAATTTGAGTAATGCTAAGTGGAGCAATGCTAGTTCCTGAATTAGACTATTAAAGTGTTGATAAATTAGGATGCTTACAACAATGCTAAGATTTATTTATTGCTTAATAAAAAAACAACTCTACTATGTTTACTATTATGCTAGTTTAGTTTGAAATTCAGTGCTAAATCCTGCTAGTTTCTTGACTCTAGTTTATGACTTATTCTGTAAAAAAACAAAACTTTAATTTATGATTTCTTTTTTTAAATGATGCTAGTTCATAGATTTCTTTGCTTAACGTAATGCTAGTGGGTGTTTTTATACCTGTTTAACATTCGGCTAGTTAATGCGTTAATTATTACTATGCTATTATTTGTGTTTGGGTGCTAGCTTATGGATTAGCCTGTTTAATATAGCGGGATGTGTCTGTCCGATATAATGCTAGCTTTTCTGGTGCTTTACTTTTAAGCTAATTTAACAACAGTGGCAACAACTTGAAAAATACGTTGCACCATTTGTTCTACAGAAGGTGATATCGAGATGAAACATTTCACTCGTGCACCGACGTGTAGAGGGTGTTACAAACAAAGCCATCACACCTCTTGACCTCAAACACGTTCCACTGTCCTTGCTGTTGTTACACTTTCACACGCTTTGCAGAGACAAATTGTCTGCACGCCAATATTTTTCCCAACAGCCCCTTCAGAGGATATAGTCATCTAGAGCCAAGGTTTGGGTTTAGGGGTCAGATTTAATCAAGCTTAATGTTAAGAAGAGCGCTCATGATATGTTGTACACTATGTGCTTGAGTATAGAGACATAATGCGAAAAATACAATAGGACAAAGTGCCAAAATCTAAAATAGTCACAGGTGCGGTTTATTTTCACGAAGTGCATTCACTGATGTTTTGGTTATTTTTCTAAGGATACCGTCCTATTGTTTATACTCGTTCATCTCTGTTAGTTAGCGATACATTGACAGCAGTATTAGCACGAGATCTGAAGCTTTTGGAAGCTGATCTGTTTCAGCCGAGGAGCTGAAAGAGCTAGACAAGGTACTAAAGTGCTGCTGCATCAGCTGCACTTAGGTAAAAATGAATTATTGGCATACTGATAAAATATGTGGACTCAAATCTTTTGTACAAATAAAGATCATATACTGATTATAAATATTGGCACCTAGGATTTTTCTTTGTGGTGTTGTAGTGTTGCTGCATCTTTGATTAAATGAATATACTTGGGTTTATGATTTTAAAGTCTCTAAATGTTGCTTTTTTCAATAAATTAAGCATCCCTACACATGGCTGCCAATCCATACAGGACAGATTTTATCTCAATTGCACAGACAGCAAAAAATGTTGACATTTTAAGACAACCAATTCCATAAAACAATTTGGGATTCATGACGATATCGTTACATTTTCCTATTCGCTCTATGTGCTCAGGTGTTAAGTCTGTTATATTTTATTTTTTTGTGATCGTTGCTCCTTCGCCAGGCTTGGGCAGGAAAAGGCAGTGTTTGTATTACGCAGGGCAGAACAATGGAGCAAGAAGTGTAAAAATGTTCAGCTCTAGCCGGCTGCCAAAAGAAACATTTCTGTCACCGTGGAGAACCACGTCCTGTCCGCTCTTTGTTTGCTTTTATTTCGACTGTCTTTTATTGCATTAACGGATTCGGCTTTTTCAATATGCTCGGACATGGTCCTAAACTGCAATGCCATCGGAATGAGGCGAAATGGAGCAAAATTTGGCGGTGTTGATTTTGGAGTCGTGACACAGTGGAATAAGCAGCACAGGATGAGAAGAGCCTGGATCAAATTACACTCTTTTCCTGATTATGGGGCCTTGCTTTAACCCCACTCTCTCTCTCTCTCTCTCTCTCTCTCTCTCTCTCTCTCTCTCTCTCACACACACACACACTTGAAGCTGTAACTGTTACACCAAATTATCTGAGATCGAGTAATGTGTGAACACCAGCTAGAGTTTGACATCCTAGGAAAGTTGAAACCGCAGGTTGCAGGTGAGGACTGTTAAGTTGAGTTAGATCTCTCGGTTCTGCTGGAAATCTTTAGCTTCTGTCTCCTGGGGAAACAGCTGCAGTTACCACGCAAAAAATGTATTCATTTCGTATACCAGCACTTGCGGAAACATTTTATTCCTCTAAATCTTAAATAATTAAAAGATTTTAACATTATGAAACATCTGTGAAATACGTTAGTCCATGTTCTCACTTACGTTATAGCATCTATAATGTTAGATCTGTTACTTGAATTAATGTTCATTCTCATTTCATGTTAACAATATGAAAAAACACAAACTCCTTTCTAGTTATGACTTTCCTGAGGTTTAGCAGGAGCTGACTCTGGAGACGAAATGTTTTCCTAATTTATGTGCAGAGTCCATCATACAAGTCTCTGTGTGTAGCTGTTACTATAGAAATGACGATGAATAATGTGTGCATATAGAAATAAAGGAAATATAGGAAATAAAGACTCTATTTTTTTCTTACAGACTAGCTGATTAGATGAATCCAAAGATTAGATGAATCCACTACAAATAATATATATATATCACAAAAGGTCTGTGCAAGTGTTTTTGTATGAGACACTAATCACTGATTCTTCCACAAGCATACATTTGTTCCATATTGCTTTCAAGTGGATCTTTTCAACAGGTTGCTGAAATTGGTGGTAAATATAAAAACAATCAGAATTTGAGAACAGAATGACTCGTGCGGACTGCTGAAAACCTTTGCATGTAAACAATGAAAGTGTATCATTTTATTTATGACGCACTTTGAAAGAAACATTGCAGGAGATCGCACAGAAAATATCAAGTGACCTGTTCTTTCTCCCTACAGCTTTGAGATTTACAGTAGACTTCAGAGAACTACTGCAATCCATACTTTTTTTAGGAATGGCTGTTGTTTCTTGAAATCACCGGGAATCAGAGCTCACAGGAAATGGCAAACTTTTGGGGGAAATCGAGACATCATCGTGGCGTTTCCTCTCAGTCGAGCCCTGTGGACTGATATACAGGACCATCGGTGAAGTGGGGTGATGGTGGTGGTGGGGGATGGGCTATCCATCAACAGGGTGGAGAAAGAAAAGGGGAGGAAGGGTTCGGAGGCCAAAAGTGTTTTTACTCAGAGGGAGAGCCATACATCATCCCAAAAAAGCTGTCACTGAAGAGTCTGTTAAAATATACTAGAGGACGGAGCACAGGATTCCTCAAAAGGCCAAGCATAACTCAGCCGAAATCACCAGCTACACCTCGACCAGTCCTGAAATTTCTGTTTTATAGCCGTTTAAAACACAGGTCCTGTGTTTAGGACGAAACCATAAAGAAGACAAATGTTATAAAAGGGAAAGTCAGATCCATGGGGGGTTCTGATTTGATCCTCCCACAAAGCACTGTGGGATATCTGTGAAGTCCCTGTTGAATGAAAATGCCCCTTGCCCTTATGCCCTTGAGCAAGGAACTTCTGTTTCGCTGTGTGGATTTCTCTAAATTTCGTAGGCATTTCCGGACAAACCACAAGTGTGGAAAAAAGCGTAGATAAGAAGCACTTATTGCTAATCAGCATCTATATTTCAGTATGATGGTATAAAATAATAATAAAACGACAGGTAGATGGTTAATGTTTTGCCGCATAGATAATGACTTTTCCATTTAATATAAATCTGATCAAAAAGTGATTTGAATGGAAATATACCATATTTCCTATTTATTTAACAAAGAACATTAAGCTGTCTTGTGGATCTTAATCCTCTATACAGATCTGTCACCAAATGCAACCAAGATAAGATCCAAACAATAGTCTTGATAGCATACAAACAACAGACGAGCTACAGGAAAAAGAAAAAAACACAATGTTTTGTTTACTCTTATCACACTATAATCTTGTTTACACACACTATCAGCTATTTAAACAAATGGTGGCTTTGTCAATGTTATCTCACTAAAACAGTAGACTTCTTGGCAGTTTATTGAGCTAATTTTCTATACCCTCATTTACACATATTGCTGTTATTCTTATTGTTGGTTAGTCAGTTGATAGCACTTCACAAATACAGGTCTTAAGCAAAGCATTTTTTATTTTTGTCATTCCATACAAGTATATATAGATATACCAATGATTATGTTAGAGATGTCTCAGTACAGACAATTATATGACCGGTGTGGCAAACATAGCTAGATTTCGTGACTTTTTGACCCCTTTGGTGCCTTTATTTTAAAGAACATCGATCCAAATGTAGTGGCTCCCCATAAGTCGCCATGTGTGAAAAGTCTGTTGTACTTAATCACTGATCCACAATATTCCCAATAACCATTCACTCATCACCAATGTTCCTAATGACCAAACAAAAAAAATATCTAATTGCTAAGAAATAGCTAATCATTGTTTGCTAATTTTCTATCCCTCATCACCAAAGTTTCAAGTAATCAATCACTGATACAGAATATTCCCAGTAACCTATCACTAAACACCAATCACTGATCACAACTATACCCAATGACCAATCACTGATCACCAATGTTTCCAAAAAGCAGTCATTGATCAACAATGTTTCCAAAGACCAATCACTGATCATCATTGTTTTTAAAAAACACTAATTTCCACTAAATTCCATTGTTCCTATCCACGGTTGTCCATATTCAAGTAATTGAGTTAAGTTTTAGGAATAAAAAAAGTCTGAAATTTTTAAAATAAAAATACATGGCTTGTGTCGTAATGGCATTTCCAATATGTCTTCTGATATACACAGTGCAAGATGCAATATCCTGAATGCATTATAGGACGCTGTAATGACTTGCAAAGGAAGCCTTGCCAAAAGACAAAATGCTTTCTGACACACACACACACACACACACACACACACACACACACACACACACACAGGCTGCTTTTGGCTGCAGTCTTCAAAGCTCCCTCCTCCTCATACAGTCCTTCTTTTTTTTCCGGCACGTCTCTGAGTGCCGTATATCACCCTGATCACGGCAAAGTGACAGCGAAAGTGGAGGAAAGATTAAGGGCTTGCGCACCCAGGAATGTTAAGTGTGGTCTGAGCATGTGAGCAGAGTATGGACTCGGGCACCGTCAAGGCCGAACAGTTTGGAAACAATTAAAGTAATGCAGTAGGGTGGAAGAGGGGGAACATTGCTGTTACACCCCCACCTTTGCAAAGTACCCCCAAAAACTCCAGACAAGTGACATACAGCCCCTTGGAGCACCATCTTCACCTTCTACTGCTGTTCTAATCCCTCACTGTAGATCTAAATTGTAGCCTGGTTTGTTTCGTGGCGCAGTTGGGGAAATGAAGGGATCTCACTTTTTTTATAAAAGAAAAAATGGTAACCTTGCACAGCACCGGGGTTAAAAGCACAATTAAATCCTCCCTGTCATGGTTACGCCTAGGGGCCAATGGCTACACCATCATGCAAGGTGCCATATACTAACTGAACTCACAGGCATATGTTAACCACCAGATGTGCCGTTCGTTGTCTGCTTTCGTCTTGGCAGCACTGAGACTTCTGCTCCAGGCTACGGACTTTCCCTTTTTTCTCTCTTCTAAGCCGAAATGACATGACGTCTCAGTCTTTCAGGATTTTTAAGATAAATGTGGCTCCTATAGGCCATGTCTGTAATTTAGTCTATTGTGCTGGATGTTACATAGAAAAATCGTGACAGACTGAAAGAAGTCATTTAAGAGGGTCTAAGCCTCGGCCTAAAGAAACAATTAAGGGTTCCAAGCCCGAAAAGCTTCATGGAGCTGAACTTTGACCCTTGGGGTCGTTGAACAAAACATGGATTAGTAACCATCTGATTGCTTTTTGTTACAGAATGGTATACAGGGTGATTGGACTGAAAGAAATGAATTTCTAAACAGGCAAAAGCACAAAGAGGAAATGAAGCAACCAAAGAATCCTATAGAAAAATGCTTATAAAAGAGATAGACTCAATAGCAAACAGATTTGCATTTAATACGCTCTGTTTTTACGGTTTGTTGTCATGTTTTTTTTTAATGAAAGTAGTCATTTTTGTTGTTTTTTTACCACAGGAAAAAACTAACACTCATGACAAGCTCCAGGAGTTGACAAAGCTGTGTTTCCTTAACAAACATGAAAACACTATGTGACAGCGATGCTTGAGATGCATAAGGTGATTTCCAGGAAAGCAGGTGAAGACCTAAGATACAGACTTGAGGCTCCTCCACCTTCTTTTCCTCCACTTTTTATTTTTTTCCAAGCCAGCTGGTCGTCTGGCCTCACCAGGGCTGTAAATCTTTAAACGGCTTTTCTCTAGGCAGTGGATTTCACACATTGCTAATTAGAAGTAAGAAAAAGAACCAAAAAAAAAAGAGCTGAAACATTTCAAACATTTGCTCATAGAGAACACTTTGACCTTTTGCTTGCCACGCTTTGTTAATTAAATTAGGGGTGTGAAAATAGTCAAATTCTGTCAGGGAAAACAATCAGCTACAGAGACATCTGTTGCAAATGATAGCTGTAAAAAGAAAGAAAACTAATCCTCTCTAAAGCTTTCTTTTCTTTTTTTTTTTATAACTTCATATGTGGGGTTAAGAAAGTTGATGGTTAAGTGTTGTGACAGGATGTCGGAAAGGAATGCAGGCAGACACTGAACTGAAGTGAATTCATAACATCCCACATAGAGCCATATATATCCTTCATAAAACCCTCACTAATGTGTTGTTTTATGTCTATAACGTTGTACAGAATAAATGTCAATACAGATTAAAATCTGTAGTTGTTAAAACCAAGGCTGTATTTGTATTATTTACCAAACTTTGGTGAAAATAAATCAGGAATTTGAAAGTAGCAGAATTATACAAATTTTCTAGGTATTGAATGTTATAAAAAAAAACATTTATGAAGCACCATAATTGCAAATTGCAGATTCAAATTATGTGAATCGCAAGAAATCATTTATGAATCAGGTTTGCTTATTCATAAATGATAAAATCACATTAATTTCTCATGAAATTGAGGTATGAAATTGAGGTATGAAATTGCACGTGAACTCAAGTAAAAAATTAAAACGCAATATGTGTGTAAAATTTGTGAAATCGTGAAAATAAATGAAAAATTGTCAAACAAAATATCACACAAAACAAGTGAACTGTGAAATCACATGTGAAAACCCAAAACATATGTGATAAATGTGAACATAAAGAATTATATACAGAGGACATATATCATATGTGGAGATCATAATAAATAAAAATTGTAATAAATAAATAAATAAATACAAAAATTAAAACAAATCAATTGAGCTGTATAAAAGACACAGCATGTGTACGAAAAAAGCACATGTACAAAATGTGAAAATTATTTACATAGTAATTTTTAAATAAATGAATTACTGAAAAATATTGTAAATAAACTTTCATTACATGTAAATAATAACTGAAAAATAGTTACATTTAAATGCAAAATAAAAGCACATGGATTACATAATTAAAAGCAGAATACAACATGTAGCATTCATAATATCAGAGAACCGATCGAGGAATGGATCAAGACTTGTCGGACTTGCTGCAGGCCGTCGCTGATTATCAACAGAATGATGGATGAGGAAAATGCTCTCTCGGGTGAAGCCCAAATCCTCCATCCTAATCACATTTTCCCCTGACATTTGAGACGGGTCGTGGGTTAACTAGCGTACAGGGACGGCTTGATTTTAATGGCTTCAGATGAACCGTCCCGTCCTAGACATCTGAACGCAGCAAAGTGGCTCCTTCCTCCACTGAAATTTCTTCTTCTTCTTCTTCATCTTCTTTAGTTTCTCACTCTCAATCATCATCAGGCCTTGTACAGATGTGATTAAGTAATGACCTCATTATTCTTTTCTCTGAGAAACTGAAGAAAACGAGTGATGGAAAGCAACTGATGGAGCTCACAGGCTTTCTTCAGATGGTAAAAGATTCCAGGCCAAATATGGGTGAGTTTTAAGGACCAGTTATGGAACTGGTTTAAGAATTGTGGTCTAAAAGTAGCTGAAGTTTTTGAACATTTTCACGGTTTTCAACGTCCCATCTGAAATGAACCATAGCTAATGTGTGTTCTTCATTTTTGATTGTTGACCACAGTGAAATAAAACAGACAGAATCCAAAGAAAGCTTACAGGCAAGCAGTTCACGGTTAAGCATTATGCTTTAGCGCTCAGCGATCAAGCGACTTCTGATAAATGGGACATGACCTTGACCAATGAACTAGCACTATTCACTCCACACCACTACTCATACATATAGACTCTGTTTTTCCATAACAATTGTTCGGCTTTTGACACAACAGGACATTGTCATGTTAAATACCTTGGGTAGCAGAAAGAAAAAATGGAAGTGTGTAAGGAAGAATAAATAAAGGAAAAAGGAGTGTACTAAATCGAACAGAAAAAAATAGGAAAGGAAACTATTGGACGACAAGGTCAAGTCATTTTTTTATGCAGACTGGGGAAATTTGAGTTTGACAATTTCAGACCCATTGGTTAAGTGAAAAAAATATTAGAACATGTAACTGACAGGTATTTCTTGTTACCTGTTGATTTGTTTGAGATTGATTGTTTATACAAGAAGTAACTATGTTAAAAAAAGGATAGATTTCCTCATGATCCAAAATATACAAGCTTATCTGTGAAACTTGGTGGTGGTAGTTTCATGGATTGGGCTTGCATGGCTGCTTCTGGAACAGACTCACTAATGTATATTAATGGTGTAACTCATGGTGATAACAGCAGAATGAATTCAGAAGTCAATTATTTCTGCCAATTTATGGAGAACTGCACCCAAATGAATCAGGGTGAACTTCATGCAGCAAGACAATGAACCAAAATACAGTACCAACAAATCAAAGGACTTCATCAGGGGAAAAATTGGAAGGGTTAAGACCGACCAGATTGCATTTAAACTCCTAAAGAAGAGACTGAAGAGGCTGTGGTACAGCCTGGAAAAGCTTCACAAATGAAGAAGCCAACAATTTGGTGTTGTGAATAAATCACAGGCTTGATGCAGTTAGCAAAAACAAGGGATCTGTAACCAAATACATAGAGTTCATTATTTAAGAGATTTATCTGTTTCAATACATTTAATTAATTAAGGTTCTGATGCTAAAAGTTAGATGTTTCATATAATTTACCACATGCAGATGTTAACACCATGGAAATTAAAACTCCTAAACTCTCATCTATATGCATCTTTTGATCTCAAATCTAGATATCTTTGGTGTAATGAGCAAATCAATTAATCAAATGGCCTTGCTGTTACAATAATTTCAAAAGCAATAAGAATGAATAAATTGGTGAAAACAAGACGTCAAAAATATAAGGAGAAAGAAAGAAAGAAAGATAAAAAGAAAGAAAGAAAGAAAGAAAGAAAGTATGATTGAATGAATTAAAGACAAAATATGGATGAAGAAATTAAGAATATAAAGAAAAAGAGGAGAAGAAAGAAGACAGATAAAAAAGAGAACAAAAGAACAGATGTGAAAAGAATTTAATAGAAAATCAAATGCCAGACATCTTCTAATCATTTCACACTTATTTCATGAACTGCATGAGTCGCCAAACTCATCGTCCTTAAAAGGGACCTCACACTTTCTCCTCCTCCTCCTCCTCCTCCTCCTCCTCCTCCTCCACCACCTCCTCCTCCTCTGAGGCAGCCGTTGTTTTTTCGGGCCAACGTGCGAGATCTACCGCAGAAGTTGCGCTCCAGTAGGCTGGAGGCCATATGGGCACCCTGTTGCAACAAGCATGCAATTAATCCTGAATTAGTTCAGCCAATCTGCCACACACAGCAATCTGATGAAGCCTCTGTGTGAAGCTGAGCGTGTGAGCGAGTCTTCCAGGACACGTCAGTGCATCCACGTTACATTTGGTTGACACCGGGGCCGAGAATTTCCGTCCACACATCTCTCTGAAGACACGCTGCGACCCGGTGACGGTGAATAATTCAGGGACATTGTTTGGGACGTCTGGAGGATGTGGGCCTTGAATTATAAAATGATCAGTGAAATCCTACCAATTTGTAAAAACTTGTCTAGCTTCATGATGATAAAAACAGAGCTCGGCTAAAACATGTAGAATACTGTAGTACCTAAGAAAGAAAGAAAGAAAGAAAGAAAGAAAGAAAGAAAGAAAGAAAGAAAGAAAGAAAGAAAGAAAGAAAGAAAGAAAGAAAGAAAGAAAGAAATTCTTGCTAAGGATTTTTGAAAGGATTTTTAAATTAAAAATAAATAAATACAAGTGCATGACCCTCACTGCCAAAGCTAGCCAGCTGGATAATATGAATTAAGCTGACAGGATTTTGGAATGAAATTTCAAGGCATCATCATAAACGTTCATAAAACACATAAAAATCAACTGCAAGCTAGCTCGCCAACGTAAGCTAATCTGACAGGATTTTCAGGTGTGATTGTTAAGTCTTTACTGCTAATGTTAGCTATCTGAAGTTATAGTGTTAACCTGGCATGATTTCTGACAACTCATAATTATAAATAAACTTCTTTTTTATTGGTTATAGCTAATTAGTTAGTATAAACTAATTTGGCAGGATTTTTGAAGGAGTTTAGAATCATGTTCATAAAACGATCTTTACTATTAACACTAGCTAGCTATGAGCTAACCTGTCAGCAAGCTTTTAAATTATGTTTATTAATGTTTATTTCTCTAACTGCTAAAGCTATTATAAATTAAGCTGTCAGGATTTTGGACTGAATTTTCAAGTTATCATAGATGTTCTTAATACACACAACCAATTACTAGCCAGCTGTCCAACAAAAGCTAACCTGGCAAGATTACTTTATGGTTTTCAAGCATGAGTGTTGATTGTCTTCAATGCAATTGCTAGCTAGCTGAATAGCTAGTGTTAATGTCAACTTGACATGATTTAGGATGAACTGCTGATGGTATTCTAGTGGTTAGCTTTAGCTAAACTGTCAAGAGTTTAAATAAAACTTTGTCATATTTGTAATCTGCTAATTAAGATAGGATAATCTGACAACATTTCTTATTTTATTATAAATATGCATAATTCTAAAAAAATGATTTCTGAGCAAATGCTTTTAGATATTTATAAATATTCATTACTTGAACTGTAAAAGCTAGGCAGTTGGCTAATATACAGTAACCTAGCATGATTTTGGAGTGAATTTTCAAGTCATAATCATAAACATGTATAATCCTCTCTGTCAATTTATAACTTACCAAAATAAACCAACTTAGCTGTATTTCAAGATTTTTACTTGAGTTCTTAAGGTTTAAACTAGCTGGATACTGTTAACTAACTTGACAGAATTTCTTGATGGATTTTGAAGCTATGGCCATCTGGAAAATTGGCTAAGAGGATTTGAAGTAAAATTTATAAATGGATGTAGTATTCACTGCTAATTCTAGCAGGCATAAGATAATGACAAGATTTCTGAGAAGAAATAAATTGTATCGTAACATTATCTTTATTGCTTATGTGTTGCTAATAAAGAAACTCTGTGAGGATTTCTTACAAATTTAGAGATAACTAAGTTCTCTGAGGATTTCTAATCCATATTCAGAAATGTTTCTGATATTTGAAACTATCATAAACTATTTTGACAGGCTGTTTGAGAGAATTCTAGGCCATAATAAGATTGTAGTATTTCATTTACAGTCTATAATAGTTAGTTAGCTAAATATAAGCTTCTCTGGCAGGATTTCTGACAAGGTTTATTTGTAAAAATATTTTTACCTCTACTTGTTACCTCTTATTTTTAGGCTACCTGTGAGCTCCAAGCTGCACACCTTCAGGCATCGTGGTAAGTCACTCAAGAGAAAAGGCGAGGACAGGAAGGCATTTGTTCTTTCTTCAGTGAGAAAGATAATTTCCTGTGACACGCTCCACCAGCATGACATCATAACTCGTCTCGAGGTGCATGCGGGTGGCATATATCAACTTTATGGCTTCTCCCTCAGAGCTGTGGGGTCCTGAATCAAACAGTCGATCTTTATCCAAAGCTGCTTTTTGGAAAAAATAAATGCTAAGAAGGAATGAAGATGCTAAGAAGTGCAAATAAGAGCATGATGATGAACTAAATTGCTAAATTCACTTAGCTCTGGACACATTACTCATCACAGGTGAAGTTTTCCTTTAATCGTTCTTTAATCAGTGATTTATTGTAAGATTTGAAGTCTAGCACGAGGAACCAATCCGACTCTGTTCCTATCATGTTGTCTTCAACTTTTCTTTGCTGTTTTACTTAGCAAAGATGCTACTGTATGTTAAATAAATGCTCACATCAAAACAAGTGTCAATAATTACGCTAAAATATATTAAAATTTTAAAAAATGTTCAGGTTAAAATGGTTAGTAATCTTTTAACTGTTTAGAAAAAATTCTAAATTCTAAAGTTTAAATAAATAATATCATAAATTTATAAAAAGAAAAAACTATTTATGACTAAAATAACGTTATGTAATAAAATAAAAAGTAAAATAAATAAAATAAAAAAGATACAATTATTCATTAATAAAATAACAAAAAAATTAAATTCATAATTGAAATGAAATACAATTAATAAAATTTTAAACAATTACACATATGCAAATAAATAGAAATATCATTAATCAGTATATCAGTATTAATATTTATTCATTTCTAAACATTGAAAAGCCTTTGTGTAAAAATACATTTTTTTATAAAAAAAAAATTAAAATTAAAAATTGAAGGCACATCAATGTGACAAAAGAAGAAAGTAAAAAAAAAAATTAAAAAAAATCTGAACAATTCAATAATATAACTTCATAATCTGATCTGTAATTTTTTTGTTTTTCTCTTCATCTCGATTATCAAGCTTTCTTTTTCTTTACTCCTTCTCGTCTCCACACTCTCTATCTCTCTCTCTCTCACACACACACCGTACACACACTGAACACACACACACACACTTTCCTTCCTACTGTAGTTTGTCCTCTCTATCTTTTCTTTCCTTCAATCCCTTCCTGCTCCATCCATCTCTGTCACTCATTATCTCCCCTTTTCTCTCTTTTCTCTACTCTTTTCTCCCTGTCTTTCTGTCTCACTCTATCTCTTTCTCACCTCCCCCTTTTTCTATAGTTTGTCCTCTCTCACTCTGTTTTAGTCTGTCTCTCCCCATTTGTCACCTTCACTGTATTTCCCCTCCTCCATTTCTGTTTTCATTTATCCTAGCTCTCTGTTTTTTTCCCTATCCAGTCTTTCTCTTTTTCCCTTTTTATCATATATATTTTATTCTATCTTGTGAATATTATTTTTCAATATTTTCCATTTTCTCTTATCCTCTTTCTTTCATTTTCCTTTATCTTCATCCCCTTTCTCCACGGTTTTTCTCTATTTCTTTTTCTTCCTTATTTTCTTCCTTATTTTCTCATAGTCTGTCATCTTGTCTCCACTTTTTTCTCTCTTTTCTGCTTTCTGACTCCTCTTCTCTCCCCATTTTCTCCTCTGTCTCACTTTTCATTTTCATTATTCTCCCTCTCTCTATCTTTCTGTCTTTCTTCTCTCACAGTTCTTCATTTTCTGTGTGCCTTTCTTTACTTCTTTTGCCCCACTTTTCTCTGCCATCACATTCTCCTTTTGCTTTTCCTTCATCCATCTTCCTGTCTATTTCTTTCTTTCATTTTGTTTGTTTTGCTTCCCTTCTTTCTTTCCACTCTCCATTTTCTCTGTAAGTCTTTCGCTCTCTTTCCCTTTTCCCTTTCATCTCCCTTTGTATATTGCTCTTATCCTCACTATTTCATTCTTTATTTAATTATTATACTCCTTTTTCATTTCAAACTGTTTCTTTCTTTCTTCTGACTCTCCATTTTATGTCTCCCGTTTTCTCTCTCCTTTTCAATCTCTACTCCTCTATTTTACTCTACTTTTTGTTTTTCCATCTCTCCCAAAGTTCTTTCCTTCTCTTTTATTTTTTTTTTATTTCCTATTTTCCCCTGTCTCCATCT